>NC_091989.1:153012713-153312713 GCF_044704955.1 Pristiophorus japonicus
TAAAACCGCATCGCCCACGGCAGCGTCAGGGGGCACTATCGAATTTTCGCTCTGGGGTGAAAGCGGGTTGCTGCGCACGTCGTCATCGCGTGCTCAGCCGAACGGGCGCTACCGGTTATCGCCGCTGCTAAACCTCCCGCGAAATTTCATGGCGCCGTGTCCGGGCGAAAGGCCGTTTGCGCCCCCAAGGGTACTAATGGGAGACGCAAACACCTTGAATTTCTCCCCCTAAGTATTGGCATGCTATGACAGTTGGGTTGATCTTGCCCACACAAGGACACTTCCAGCAGGAGTCTTTGGATAGTAATTAGGATTGGGAAATGTGGCCCCTTTTAGTTTTCTCTTCTTAGGGTAGGGTGCTGACACCAATTGCAGTGATCCTCTGCACTCTGACACCAGCCCAGTCATTGAAGGCCAGGGATCTAACCCTACACCTTCCTGATCTGTGAAGAGTGTCACATTTGTGAGTGTATTTAACCATGGAGTCATTGCAGGAACTCAAGTGACATCTGGAGGGTTGAAGAGATGTTAGCAAAAGGAGGCGCAAAAATAAATTGTCAAACATCACACCAAGGAGAGTCAGACTCTGCTGTGAGAAGCAGGCACATCCATCTCTTGCACAGAATCGGCACGGGCTAAACGGGCTGAATGGCCTCCTTCTGTGCTGAACCATTCTATAATTCTATCTCACTGATATCTGTAAGTAAATACCTGTTTTCTTAAAAGCATTATTAAAACACTTTCCATGCAGCATTTTCAGATTATGAGTATTATATAGTATTATAATTTAGATGGGGGATCCATGATTACTAATCGATTTGAAAAGGGGTTCTTCAACCAAAAAAGTTAGAGAAGCACTGGATTAGATCACCCCGAATGCTGGAAAATAATAGTGAAATGCCTTAAGCAGGCCAACTAAAAATGTGGTGAATCTTTAGAGAGCAGTAAACTAGTTGAAATCACCCCACAAAAGGTTGATTAATTGAAGTATTTACAGCAGATGCTGTCTGTCTAAATTATGATGTTAAAGTGAAGCATCCATCTGTGGGTTTTGGAGTATTTGCTCATTTATTTGCAACTTAGCCTAAGAGAAATCATCATTTCTTCCAGGCTATAAAACTTCTGCCATAAGCGTAACAGCATATGTGCAAATGAACAAGCTTTTTCTAGTTAATGGCTGTGGCAGATGTAATTTCTCCATATTTTGCTGTCTATATCAACTAATTTAAAGATGTATCAGACTGTATTACTTTGGTTTGCAAAGTATTGAATTGGGGTGGTTAGAAATATCTTGAGATAACTTAGTATGTCTGTCTCCACTTACTGCTCCATAGCTAATGGTGCATTCACACTACAATGCTAAACTTGTGGATCATAAATTCCTGGGATCCTGTGCCCCCATAAATGTGGCAGACTGGGGCATCCAGTTGCCAACCTGCAGCACCTTGGCCCAATCCCAATACCAGAGTCAGGGTCATTTGCATGGCAGGAGAACAGGCACCTGCACCTTCGAACAGATTATCTGAGCAAGTGTCACAGCAAGGGAGGGGGAGCAGCTGGGCATCCATTCTGGCTGAAAATGGTCACGGGACCAATTGATCAATTATGGTTGGGAAAGAGACATTTGAGATAATATTGGATCTCCATTTCTGCTCGAATCTGGTCCTGGCATGTAGGAACACCTACTTCACACAGGGAGTAATGATGTCACACGAGAAAGGGGCAAGGGTGAAAGACATAATAAGCATCTGCCCAACTTCTGGCGAAATTTGCTGATGTGCCAGAAAGGGATAGAGGCCTGGCGAAACCAAATTCCTGCTCCAAATTCTGCCTACCTGTCCAATGGAGCCTCAGTAGTTTCACCTCCCATATGGCCAGCGCTACAAACACCTGCATCAAGTAAGCATACTTGCCAAGTGCGGGCCCTTTACCACGAATGACAATCAAGCCCAGATTGTCAACACAGGTCAATGGTGATTTCTGAGGTTTTGGAAATCTTCATTATGGTTTCCTCTAGCAGATTCCAAGTAAGGTGAACCAGGCCTTAATTGAATCTTGAAAGCTGGACCCCATAGCCTCAAACGAGGAGTGGAATCTTTAATGAGAGATAGGTACATACCTGGTATCATATAATATTTTTCATACAGCTCAAAATGATATTTATATCAACTTCAAGATTGTGAGATTGGTGTATATTATATAGAATTACATAGAATTTGCAGCACAGAAACAGGCCACTCAGCCCAATTATGCCAGTTTTTATGCTCCGCACGAGCCTCCTCCCACTTTATTTATTTCTTCTCACCCTATCAACATATCCTTCTATTCTTTTCTCCCTCATGTACTATCTAGCTTCCCCGTAAATGCAACTATACTATTCACCTCAACCACTCCATGTGGTAGCAAGTTTCACATTCCCACCACTCTCCAAGACGTTTCTCCTAAATTCCTTATTGGGTTTATTAGTGACTATTTATGGCCCCTAGTGGGATGTAGTTTTTCTTTTAAATCAAGTTGAAAATTGATTTAATCCCTGAAATAGTCCTCCAAATTTGTACTTAAAACCAGCATTTTAGGTGGCATTTTGACAAAGTGCAATATAGGATTAATGACCTCTTCATTTAACCAACGTAGATCCAGATGCATCGCTGTTGGAATTGTAATTCTATGATAGCTTTTATTGCTGCTTCATCACCACACTAGTGTTTCCCATATGTTTAGTTTGGAGATAATTCTTCAATTACTGGTAACGTGCCTGTTATTTTCCATCATTCAAGACAGAATAAAAAAAGGACAGGACTCCAAGAGCAGCTTGGCAATCAGCCTTTTCAGACCACCCTAAATCTCATGGTTATAGTAACTGTGCAGCTGACTGCTGCCCAGATATATTGAACAGGGTTGACAGCCCAGCCCACTCTGTCTCCTGCCAACTGCTCTCCAAACTAAATATATAGGAAACACTAGTGTAGTGATGAAGCAGCAAATAATCTGTTATGTACGTTAACTGGGTTTACCTACCACCGGCGGGCATGACTGTCGGAGTCCTAATGGTCACTGGCAGGCACGTGTATATAATGTTGGCAGCCATGTTGAATCCTCACTTTGAGAATAAATAAACTGGAGTAAGGTCATGCCTGAACTAACTCACCGTACTTAGCCTCGTGGAGTTATTTGATACTTAACAATTGGCGACGAGTTAAAAATAAGAACTTTCACGCAACCATGTCTGATGGAATTTTGGAGAGATTCATGGAAAGGGAAGACTGGGAGGATTTCACTGATTGCCTCGACCAGTACTTCGTAGCCAACGGATTGGAAGGAACCGATAACGCAATTAAGCGCAGGCCGGTTCTCCTCACCGTTTTTGGGTCAAAAATTTGCCTTATCAAGAACCTACTTTCACCGATTTGACCAATGGATAAGACTTACAATGAATTGTGTACGCTGGTTCAGAACCATTTAAACCGCAGGAAAGCATCATCATGGCGAGGTATCGTTTCTACAGGGGCAGGGAGGTGTTACTACAGTTGTTCAGGACCTTGGTGAGGCCACACCTGGAGTAATGTGTACAGTTTTGGTCTCCTAACTTGAGGAAGGACATTCTTGCTATTGAGGGAGTGCAACGAAGGTTCACCAGACTGATTTCCGGGATGGCGGGACTGACATATCAAGAAAGACTGGATCAACTGGGCTTGTATTCACTGGAGTTCAGAAGAATGAGAGGGGATCTCATAGAAACGTTTAAAATTTTGATGGGTTTAGACAGGTTAGATGCAGGAAGAATGTTCCCAATGTTGGGGAAGTCCAGAACCAGGGGTCACAGTCTAAGGATAAGGGCTAAGCCATTTAGGACTTCTTCACCCAGAGAGTGGTGAACCTGTGGAATTCTCTACCACAGAAAGTTGTTGAGGCCAATTCACTAAATATATTCAAAAAGGAGTTAGATGTAGTCCTTACTACTAGGGGGATCAAGGGGTATGGCGAGAAAGCAGGAATGTGGTACTGAAGTTGCATGTTCAGCCATGAACTCATTGAATGGCAGTGCAAGCTCGAAGGGTCGAATGGCCTACTCCTGCACCTATTTTCTATATTTCTATGGGCCCAAGTTTCGGGACGCGCCTAAAACGGCGCAGCCCTGACCTGGACAACCGTTTTTCGCGCCAGAAAGTGCGCCTAAAAGAAACTTCCAGATTCTCCGGCTCCCTGCAGGTCTTCTGCAGCCAGGCGCAGCGCAGCTCGAGCTGTTTGGGGCGGAGCCAGGTCCCTGCGCTGAAAACAGTGCCGGGACCTCTGCACATGCGCGCTACAGTGGGCACGCATGTGCAGTAGCTCCAGGCGCCCAAAACTGTGTGGGAGGGGCCCGAAGCACGCAGCCCCTAGCCCTGGCCGAATGGCCTCACTGGGGCTGCGTGAATAAGGCTCCTCCGACGCCCAGCTCCTGCTTCCTCCCGACCCGACTCGACTCCCGCTCCACCCACCCCCCCGGCGACCCGACCTCCACGACTCTCTCTGCCCCCCACCCCTCCCTGGACCTCCGCGACTCTCTCTCACCCCCCCCCCACCCACCCCCCGACCTCCGCGACTCTCTCTCAACCCCCCCCCGTGGACCTCCGCGACTCTCCCCCCCCCCCGGACCTCCGCGACTCTCTCTTCCCCTTTCCCACCCCCCCACCACGGACCTCCGCGACCCCCCCCCCACCCCGAGACCCGACGCCACCTACCTGTAAATCTAGCCCGAGGTCTTGGGCCCGACCGTTCAGCCTCCTTCTCTCCCTCCCTCCCTCTCTCCTCTCTCCTTCCCTCCCTCCTCTCTCCCTCCCTCCCTCCTCTCTCCTTCCCTCCATCCTCTCTCCTTCCCTCCCTCCCTACATCCTCTCTCCTTCTCCCCCTCCCCCCCCTTCTCCCCCTCCCCTCGCTATCAGAAACACAGACACTGACAGACAGAGAGTGAAAGACACACACACACACACACACACACACACACACACACACAGACACATTGGGTGGGCCATCCCAGAACGCTGTTGGAGGACTCCCGGTGCTGTAGTCGGTAAGTAGAAAATGTTTTATTTATTGATTTTTTTTTTTTAATTATTTTTTATTAATTTTCTTTGATTTATTGGTTGATTTATTGATGTATTTATCATTTATTATTGATGATGGCTCTTTATTTGTAAAACTGAAGTGTTTAATGTTTGTAAACTTCCCTTTAAACCCGCCCCCCCCCCCTGCCCCCATTCCCTTCGCCTAATTTGTAACCTACGCCTTATTTTCTAAAGTGTAGACAAGGTTTTTTCGAACGTACAAAAATCTTCACTTACTCCATTCTAAGTTAGTTTGGAGTAAGTTTTCACTGCCGAAACTTTGAAAACAGGCGTAAGTAGCCGGACACGCCCCCTTTTGAAAAAAAAATTCTGTTCCAAAGTGAAATTGTTCTAACTGACTAGAACTAAATGCCGAGAATTTGAATTTCTAAGATACTTCATTCTACACAAGTTGCTCCAAAAAATCAGGAGCAACTGAGGCCGAAACTTGGGCCCTATGTTTCTATATATGCACAATCACTCCGAGGACCAGGACGTGGCGGAATTTGTCGCCGACCTGAGACGTCTCGCTGGTTCGTGCAACTTTGGAGCTGCGTTGGAGGAAATGCTGCGGGACTTTTTCGTGCTTGGCATTGGCCAGGAGGTCATCCTTCGAAAGCTGCTGGCTGCTGAATCTCTAGACCTGAGCAGGGCCATCACGATCACCCAGGCATGCATGTCCACGGACGAAAACTCGAAACAGATATCTTCCCAGCATCGAAACTCACTGGCAAGTATTGTGCATAAAATAATATTGGCAGCAGGCAGAGCTGCACATGGCAGGGCCTACTCGTCCACATTCGTACGACCTGTAACTGCTCAAAATCCGCCATCGGGGGTGAATCAAATCTTGCCTTGTTGGCGTTGTGGGTTGTGGGGGCTATCATCGGGCCCATCAATGCCGATTCAAGCAACACATGTGCAAAGGCTGTGCAACAATTGGGCATCTTCAGCAAATGTGTCCGCAACCGAGCAAGCGTGCTGCGACACACCACGTGGCTGAGGATGATCGATCCAGCGTGGATCAAGCTGCACAGGCAACTCAACCCGAGGTACAGGACGAAGAAGTGTATGCGGTACATTCTTTTACTAAAAGTCCTCCGATAATGCTGGAAAATTAAATGGGGTTCCAGTATCCATGGAATTGGACACGAGTGCGAGTCAGTCAATAATGAGCCAGAGAGCTTTTGAAAAGCTGTGGGACACTCAGGCAAAAAGGCCCAAACTGAGCCCAATCAATACGAGGCTGCGTACCTACACCAAAGAGCTCATACCAGTCATTGGCAGCGCGGCAATAAAGATATCGTATGAAGGAGCTGTGCATGATTTATCGTTGTGAATCGTTCCAGGCAATGGCCCAACACTGTTCAGCAGGAGTTGGCTTGAGAAAATTAAATGGTACTGGAACGATATTAAAGCCTTATCATCAGTGGATGTGCTTTGTGTGCTCAAGTGCTGAGCAAGTTTTCCTCGTTATTCGAACCAGGTATCAGCAACTTCATGGGAGCCAAGGTGCAGATCCACCTAGGCCCGGATGCAAGACCCGTCCATCACTAGGCTCGGGCGGTTCCGTACATGATGAGGGAGAAGGTCGAGATCGAATTGGATAGACTTCAATGGGAAGGAATCATATCACCCGTCGAGTTCAGCGAATGGGCCAGTCCAATTGTCTCGGTGTTGAAAAGTGATGGCACGGTACAGGATCTATGGCGACTACAAGGTAACGATCAACCGAGTCTCGATACAGGATCAGTACCTGTTACCCAAGGCTGACGACCTGTTTGCAATGGTAGTGGGGGGGGGAAAGTCGTTCACCAAATTGGACCTGACCTCCGCTTACATGACACAGGAGCTGGTCAAATCTTCGAAAAAACTGACGTGAATCAGCACGCACAAAGGACTGTTTATATACCACAGATGCCCTTTCGGAATTCGCTCAGTGGCAGCCATATTTCAGAGAAATATGGAAAGTTTGCTGAAGTTCATCCCGAGAACCGTCGTGTTCCAAGATGACATCCTGATCACTGGTTGCGATGCCACTGAACACCTGCACAACCTGGATGAGGTTCTACAGGTGTTCAGTGGCATCTGGACAGAGTGGGACTCAGGCTAAACATGGCACAAGAAGTCGAATTCCTGGGGAGAAAGATTGCAGCAGACGGCATCAGGCCTACGGACTCGAAGACAGAGGCCATCAAGAATGTACCCAGGCCCCAGAGTGTGACGGGGCTGTGTTTGGTCCTGGGTCTTCTCAACTATTTTGGTAACTTTCTACCCAGTTTGAGCACATTGCTAGAGCCCTTGCACATGTTGCTGAGAAAGGGTAACAACTGGGTTTGGAGCAAATCTCAAGACAGAGCCTTTGAGAAGGCCAGGAACCTGCTATTAATTACTGGTACCCTATGACCCATGTAAGCGGTTAGTGCTGGCCTGCGACGCCTCATCATATGGAGTCGGTTGTGTGCTCCAGCAAGCCAATGTATCAGGCAAACTCCAACCAGTTGCATAAGTGTCCAGAAGTCTGTCTAAGGCTGAAAGAGCCTATAGTATGGTAGAGAAAGAGGCTTTAGCAAGCGTATATGGGTTTAGGAAAATGCACCAATACCTGTTTGGGCTTCGGTTTGAGCTTGAAACAGACCACAAGCCGCTCATTTCATTGTTTTCTGAGAGCAAAGGTATAAACACCAAAGCCTCATTCCGCATCCAAAGATAGGCACTGAAATTATCTGCTTATGATTATGTCATTCGCCACAGACCAGGCTCTGAAAACTGTGCTGATGCGCTTAGCCGGCTACCATTGCCCACAACCGGGGTGGAAATGCTGCTGATCATGGATGCCTTCGAGAGCGAAGGGTCACCCGTCACGGCTCGCAAAATTAGGGCCTGGACCAGCCAGGATCCTGTACTGTCAAGCATAAAAAGATGTGTCCTAAATGGAAATTGGTCTGCCATTCCCAGGGAAATGCAGGATGAAATTAAGTCTTGTAGCCGCCGCAAAGATGAATTGTCTATTCAGTCTGATTGTCTGTTATGGGGTAACCATGTTGTTGCACCAAAAAAAGTCAGGGAAACTTTTGTGCGAGATTTACACAGTACCCACCCAGGCATTGTCATGATGAAGGCCATTGCCAGGTCTCACGTTTGGTGGCCCGACATTGACTCGGACTTGGAGTCATGCATGCATCAGTGCAACACTTGCATGCAACTGAATAACGCACCTGTGGAGGTTCCGCTGAGTCTGTGGTCATGGCCATCCAAACCGTGGTCAAGGATCCACATAGACTTTGCCGGCTCTTTTCTCGGCAAAATGTTTTTAGTGGTAGTGGACGCTTACGCCAAATGGATTGAATGCGAAATCATGTCATCCAGCACGTCCACAGCCACTCTTGAAAGCCTCCGGGCCATGTTCGCCATCCATGGCCTGCGACAACGGATCGTGTTTCACCAGTTTGGAGTTCCATGAGTTTATGACCCATAATGGCATCAAGGTCTGTCCCTTTCAAACCCGCGTCTAACAGTCAAGTGGAGCGGGCTGTCCAAACCATTAAGCAGAGCCTAAACCATGTGACTCACGGCTCCCGACAGACCCGCTTGTCCCGCATTCTGCTCAGTTACTGGACGAGACCCCACTCGCTCACCGGAGCCGCTCCTGCCGAGCTGTTAATGAAGAGAGACCTCAAAACCAGGCTCTCCCTTGTACACCTAGATCTCAATGATCATGTCAAAACCAGAAGGTAACGGCAGCAATGGTACCACGATCGTGTGGCCGTATCATGTGACATTGCTGTTCATGACCCTGTGTTTGTCCTGAATTCTGGTCATGGTCCAAAGTGGGTTGCTGGCACGGTTTTGGCCAAGGAGGGGAACAGGGTGTTTGTCGTCAAATTGTTAAATGGCCAAATGTGCAAGAAGCACATCGACCAAAGCAAACTGCGATTCACAGACAACCCAGAACAAATTGAAGATGACATCATCATCAACCAACCAACACACATCCATCCATCAGTTGACCCTTGTATCATTCACGAAGACGAACCTACCATCCCCAACAGTCCTGTCAGACCGACTGCTCTGCAATGCAGCAATGGTCCCACTAACTCACCCAAGCTTGGGTTTGAACTGAGAAGATCAACCAGGGAGCGGAAGGCCCCGGACCATCTCAACTTGTAAATACAACCTGTACCAAGGACTTTGGGGGAATGATGTTATGTATGTTAACTGGGTTTTATCTGCCACCGGAGGGCACAACTGTTTGCAGTCATGTTGAATCCTCACTTTGAGAATAAATAAACTGGAGTAAGGTCATGCCTGGACTAGCTCACCGTACTTAGCCTCGTAGAGTTATTCGATATTTAACATAATCTATATTCCAATTCATGGACTGATGCCCAAATGCTTTTTATCCCAGTCACCGCTTTTCTTTCATATAAATAAAATAAAGACATCGGTGTGTATTCAATAAGCTGTGGCGTCTTCAGAGTTGCAGAATGGTTTAAATCACCACAGAGTATTGCAAAGAGAAAGGTGGATTCCAAGTGTGCTTGGGCTATTGAGAAAAAAATGACATCGCTCACTCATGCTTGGATTGCTGATGTGATTTAACTTTTACACTCACGAATGAACAAAGGACCAGGATACACCATGACCCATTTATTTCCCCCAATTCCTACATTCCTTTTATTTCATCACATTCTAGGACATTTCAAAGGAAGCACAAGCAACATGTTTCTCTATCTCAAACAGTCAGTAATTAAAAATTAAGTTCAGTAACATAATGGGGGAGAAATTCTCCTGCTTAGCGCCAGCAATTTAGGCCCGTTTTGGCAAAAAGAATGGCAGCCGCCTCGCTTCTGGCACGGGCCACGGTGGACGCCATATTGGTAAGGGCCAAACAAGAAGCGTAGGTTACCCACGTCTGAAGCAGGCGTTAGGTCATTAACATATTCAAATAAGGGGCCTAACACCTGCTTCTGCTCCCTCTTGCAATTTTGGTTTGGGTCTGAGGCAGCCAGTGCCAGCGATGTTTACCCCCAGGAAAACTAACGCTAAACAGCACAGAATTTTAAAAAAGTTAAGTACTTACCATTATCACTGTTGATTCCGAGATCTTCGACCTCACTCCCGACTCCAAACTCCAGTACCCCAATCTTCCTCCGACTCCAGCCCGACCTCCTAGCCCTCCCGGACATCACTACCGCGCGCACCCCCTCCCCCAAACAACACTGCAGGCCCCGCTCCGATTTTCCTCTGACCCTGACAGCCCTCCTGTTATGTATGCAAACCTCACCAATGTGTAAGACTTGCCACCAGGGGGCATACCTGTGGGAGACCTAAGGTTCACCTGTGCACCCTGGGCAAACAGGTATAAAAGGCAATCCACCATGCTGCTTCCTCACTTTGGAGTTACATTAAAGAGACCAAGATCACAATGGTTTGAGCTTACAACACAGTCTTGTGGAGTTATTCTGAACATTATAATTGGCGACGAGTTACAGATCATGAACTTTCACGCAGTAATGGCTGACGTTGGTATTCTTGAGAGATTTGTTGAGGGTGATGATTGGCAAGCCTTCGTTGAGCGTCGTGGCCAACGAGCTGGACACGGCTGAGATGGCGGTCAAGCGCAGGGCGATTCTCCTCATCGTATGTGGGTTTTCGATATAAGGCCTTGTCAAAAATCTGCTGGCACGGGTCAAACCAACGGACAAGACTTACACAGAGCTGTGCTGGTTCGGGAACACCTCAAGCCGAAGGAGAGAATCCTAATGGCCAGGTATCGCTTTTACACGCACCATCGCTCCGAGGGCCAGAACGTGGCGAGCTTTGTCGCCGACCTAAGATGCCTTGCGGGACAGTGTGAATTTTCCGGATCTTTGGGGGAAATGTTGCGGGACTTTTCCGTGCTTGGAAATCGGCCATGAGATCATTCTTCGTAAAATGCTGTCTGTCGAATCCCTAGATCTGAGCAAGGCCTTCATGATAGCCCAGACTTTCATATCCATGAGCAACAACACGAAACAGATATCTTCACAGCATCGAAGCTCACCAACAAGTACTGTGCATATAATAATACCTTCAGCAGGCAGCACTGTACATGGCAGGGCCTACACGACCACAGAGGCCAGGCCTAGAGTGACTCAGAGGCCACTGTGGGGTGTGAATGGGTATCCATTAACACCATGTTGGCACTGCGGGGCAGTCATAGAACCCATCAATGTCGATTCAAGCACTATGTGTGCAAGGGCTGTAGAACCATGAGGCACCTCCAGTGAATGTGCAAACGACCTCACCACGTGGCAGAGTCAGCAGAGGACGACCGATCCAGCGCAGAATGAGCAGGAGAGGCTACTCAACCTGAGGATGAAGAGCAAGTGTATGGGGTACACATCTTCACCACCAAAAGCCCTCCAATAATGTTAAAAGTTAAAGTTAACAGCATTCCAGTCTCCATGGAATTGGACACGAGGGTGAGTCAATCGATTGTGAGCCAGAAGGCTTTTGAGAAACTGGGGGGGAACAAGGCACAGTGGCCAAAACTGAGCCCGATTTACACGACGCTGCGCACTTACACCAAAGAACTCATACCTGTTATCGGCAGTGCGGCAGTGAAGGTATCGTACGATGGAGCTGTGCATGATTTATCACTATGGATTGTACCAGGCGATGGCCCAACGCTGTTCGGCAGAAGCTGGCTAGGAAAGAGCCGATGGAACTGGGACGACATCAAAGCACTATCTTCGGTGGATGATGCCTCGTGCGCCCAGGTGCTCAACAAATTCCCTAAGTTATTTGAGCCAGGCATCGGCAACTTCACAGGCGCCAAAGTGCAGATCCATCTTGTTCCTGGGGCACGGCCCGTTCATCACAAGGCCCGAGCAGTCCCATATATGATGCGAGAGAAAGTCAAGATCGAGCTGGACAGACTTCAACAAGAGGGAATCATATCACCAGTCGAGTTCAACGAGTGGGCCAGTCCAATCGTGCCGGTGCCAAAGAGCGATGGGACGGTCAGAATCTACGGGGACTACAAGGTAACGATCAACCGAGTCTCGTTACAGGACCAGTACCTACTACCTAAAGTGGAGGACCTATTCGCAACGCTAGCAGGGGGAAAGTCGTTCACCAAGCTAGATCTAACCTCTGCTTACATGACACAGGAGCAGGCTGAACCATCAAAGAAATTGACGTGCATCAATACGCACAAAGGACTGTTCGTGTACCGCAGATGCCCCTTTGGGATTCGCTCGGCTGCAGCCATCTTCCAGAGGAACATGGAGAGTCTGCTGAAATCAGTTCCATGCACCGTGGTGTTCCAAGACGACATTTTGATCACGGGAACGCAGAGCGCCAGATCGCCTCAACCTGTAAATAACTTGTACATAGACTTTGAGGGGGAATGATGTTATGTATGCAAACCTCACCAATGTGTAAGACTTGCCACCATGGGGTACACCTGTGGGAGACCTAAGGGTCATCTGTGCACTCTGGGCAAGCAGGTATAAAAGGCAATCTACCATGCAGCTTCCTCACTTTGGAGTTACATTAAAGAGACCAAGGTCACAATGATTTGAGCTTACCATACAGTCTTGTGGAGTTATTCTGAACATAATATCTCCGATCACGAACTCCGACAGCAATGTAAACCCCCCCAACAATACTACAGGCCCCCTCACTGATCTTCTTACCCAACCCCCAACAGCCCCCCAATCATGGACTCCAAGGCCCACCCATTCCTCCTCCAGACCCATGCTGTGCAACCCAATCACTTACCTGGAAATTGGAGCTTCAACCAGTACGAGCTCTTACCGCAGCACCATATACATGATAATGAGGTCCGAGGACTAAAATCCGATGCTCCTCCGACCTCCACATTGGAGGACTCTGCGGGTAATGGCACTACCCAATTTCTGGGCCTCAATGTTCAATAAGCTTCCAATTTTAACATTCGCTGAGTGTGACAGGGGCTTGTAGAATCAATATAGTGATATGAATGGAAAAATACCACTAGCCATAGTCAAAGCTCTGCCTTAACAGGTGCCACATTCATTGAAAATGTGATACAATAGGACTAGATTAAAATATGTGACTCAAATAGACAAACTCCAATGTATGAATGGAGATTTGTGCTGCATGTTATCATAAATGTTCTGCTGGTCCAAACTCTTTCCTTGGGTGTAAATTGGTCCTATTTATTAACGTGTAGTCGGTGATGAAACAAAATAAATGTAGGCAATCAGGGTAATAAATAGGACATGGTGCATCCAGGTACTGTTGTTCATTGATGAGCAGAAAATTCAAATCACATCAGCAATAAGTATCAGTAAGCGATGTTATTTCTCAATAGCACAAACAAATCGCAAGGCATCTATCTGCCTTCCTGAGTCCAATGTTCTGTGGTGATTTAAATCAATCTGCAACACTAAAGACGCTACAGAGTATTGAATACATAGGTCTGTTTTTATTTTCACTGGCCACTAGTAAAATGGTCAGAAATAGTCAGCATAAATTAATTTATCACAGTTGTCATCATGAGCTCTCATCATTTGGCGGAATATTGCTCTGATATTATTCAGAGATTGGGGACAGAATGAAAACCTTTCTGCTGTGAATGATTTTTGTCACCATGTAATCCTGTTGCTGTTGCAACAATAAAAGAGTCTGTTGCAATTTATATTTTATTTAATGATTCCATCTCTGTTCTATTCTATAAAACATCACTTACAATGGGCAATTTTGCTGCTTACATTTTGGCACATCAGTTCTTCATTTTTTATATCATTTACAGCCCTGTAAAATCATTCTGATCTTATGTCACCAGGACATTAAGATATTTATTATGAAGTTTCCAGTAAATAGAATTATTGAGTAAGAGGAAGGAAACCCATATAGGTCTAGAGGTGTTTACTTGGCAGGAGCATTGGTGTCATATTCCTAAAGGTTCGTGTACTTATTGTAGTTCCCACTCGCAAGCTCTCTGACTATCGTAAAACTTTGATGAACAGTCATAAAAATTCTCTCGACTCTCTTCCTAATATGCAGCATTAGGAAGCAAAGGAAGTACAGTATTTATCACTGCTTTTTCTGACAAAACAATACAATAGATTAAAAAGGGCTCATTTTTATATTAACAGGGGAAGTGTCTTCATTCAAAAGCTTCATAAAGCCCATTCAGTGTTGAGTGCCCACATTTTTACAATTTAAATTTAGCAACTGAGCAAAACTCACCACAGAAGATAAAATTAAGACCATTGCTCCAGTAACACTGATGCTACAGTGCGTTTGGGGATTCCCAGCAGTGGGGTAAATTAGATATTACCTTTATTAGATAAAATATATCAAATTTCAAATTAGAAAATGCTATTTGAAACATATTTTTCAAAGTTAAGTGGAAACTGAATTCTGGGTCTGACAGTATGCTGCTTACAATTGATGCATCTCTGTCACAGTTGGAAATGTCATGTTTGTAACCTTCACATAACTGTAACCTTTATGTAACAACACTGTGCACTGTATACACCTGAGAAATGCACACCTTGACCACAAGGGGTGAACTTGTGGGAGACACTCCTCACCTGGTCATCCAGGTATATAAAGGGAGGTCCCACGCAGAGTCATCATTTCTTGGTCCTGTGAATAAAGGTACAGGTCACAGAGTGACCTTGTCTCCAGTATGTGTCTCGTGTTGATTTGCTGTAATGTGTAAAGACACAACATTTGGCGACGAGAAACGGGAATCAACGACTCAAGAGAATGGCCACCGGTAGCACGGAGGAACGGTACTGTGTTGGTGAGGACTGGGACGATTTCGTTGAGAGGCTCCAGCAGAGTTTTTTCACGAAGGACTGGCTGGGAGCGGCAGCGGCTGACAAGCGGAGGGCGCATCTACTGACCAGCTGTGGACCTAAGACGTATGCGCTGATGAAAGACCTACTTGCACCCGAGAAGCCGGCGGACAAGACCTTCGAGGAGCTCAGCAAACTGATCGGTGAGCACCTCAAACCGGCGAGTAGTATACACATGGCCCGACACCGATTCTATACGCACCGACGTCGGGAAGGGTAGAGCATACCGGACTTCGTTGCGGACCTTCGGCGCTTGGCCAGCCTCTAAGTTCACAGACGCCTGCAGCGGGGAGATGTTGAGGGATTTCTTCATTGAGGGCATTGGTCATGCTGGGATTTTTAGGAAGCTAATTGAGACCAAGGACTTGACCTTGGAAGCAGCGGCATTGATAGCTCAAACCTTCCTGGCGGGGGAGGAGGAAACCAAGATCATATATGCGCACAACTCTGCTCCCAACATGGCGATGGAGCAAGGAGTTAACATGGTAAACGCGACTCAGAATCCCGCCGGCAGGCAAGGGCAATTCAACACCAACCAGGCAGTAACAGACTCTAGGGTGGCTCCTCAACAGAGACAATGGCAGGTTGAATGGACATTTACACCATCACAAGGGACAATATGTCCCAGGATGGGACCATTGACACCCACAAACAAAGTGCTCAAGAGTAATCAAAGAGACAATCAGCGAGGAATGCCTGGTAACAGCTCTTTTGTTCACAACAATCTCAGCTCATGCTGGAGGTGTAGCGGCAAACATGCTGTGAAGACCTGCTGGTTTCAACAATTCATCTGCAGAAATTGTAACTTGAGTGGACATTTAGCCAGAATGTGCAGGAAGCCCGCAGTGAGGCTGGTTTATGAAGTGGATGAACCACAAGAGGGGTCTGCAAGGCAGGGGAATGCCTGGGACACAGCAATGGACGCTGAAGTTCAGCGGGTCCAGGTGGCAAACATCCACAGCTCATACACAAGAACGCCATCTATGATGATGAGAGTACTGTTAAACAGCATCCCGGTACGCATGGAGCTGGACACAGGAGCCAGCCAGTCACTTATGAATTGTCCCTCTGGATTGTCCCGGGAAATGGTCCTGCGCTTTTGGGGAGGAGCTGGCTAGCCAAGATGAACTGGAAATGGGGGTATGTGCACACCATTTCATCTGTGGAGCGAAGTTCATGCTCACAGGTCCTACAAAAGTTCGAGTCATTATTTCAACCTGGCGTCGGGACTTTCAAAGGCACCAAAGTAGTGATATGCATCACCCCGGACGCCACACCAGTGCACCACAAAGCCAGAGCCATGCCATACGTGATGCGGGAGAAAATTGAGAGTGAGTTGGACAGGTTGCTAAGAGAGGGCATAATTTCGCCAGTTGAATTCAGCGACTGGGCAAGCCCCATCGTCCCTGTTCTAAAAACGGATGGCTCGGTCAGGATCTGTGGCGACTACAAGGCCACCATCAACCGAGTGTCTCTTCAGGACCAATACCCGCTTCCGAGAGCGGAAGATCTTTTTGCCACACTGGCAGGCGGCAAGCTGTTCACCAAGTTGGACCTCACTTCGGCCGACATGACCCAGGAACTGGCCGAAGAATCGAAGCAACTGACCACCATCACCATGCACAAGGGGCTGTTTGTCTACAACAGGTGTCCGTTTGGCATTTGCTCAGCAGCCGCTATCTTTCAGAGGAACATGGAAAGCTTGCTTAAATCCATCCCCGGAACAATCGTATTTCAGGACGACATCCTTATCACGGGTCGAGACACCAAGGAACGCCTCCACAACCTGGAGGAGGTGCTACCCTGACTGAACCGGGTAGGCTTGCGACTAAAGAAGTCCAAGTGTGTGTTTTTGGCCCCAGAGGTCGAGTTTTTGGGCAGGAGGGTTGCCGCCGACGGGATCCGGCCTACCGAATCCAAAATTGAGGCGATCCGTCGTGCGCCCAGGCCCAGCAACACATCGGAGTTGCAGTCATTTCTGGGACTCTTGAACTATTTTGGGAACTTTCTGCTGAACTTAAGTACATTGTTGGAGCCGCTACACGTGCTCCTGCGTAAGGGTTACGATTGGTTTTGGAGAGGCTGTCAGGAACAGGCTTTCAATCGGGCGCGGAACCTGCTTTGTTCTAATAAGTTATTGACCCTGTATGACCCCTGTAAGAAATTGGTTTTGACATGCGATGCATCATCCTATGGGGTTGGGTGCGTGTTGCAGCAGAGTAATGATAAGGGCCAACTCCAACCTGTGGCTTATGCCTCCAGGTCGCTCTCCCGAGCATAAAGCGGGTATGGGATGGTTGAAAAGGAGGCACTCGCATGTGTCTACGGGGTGAAAAAGATGCACCAGTACCTTTTTGGCAGAAGGTTCGAGTTAGAAACGGACCACAAGCCGTTAACATCCCTGTTGTCCGACAGCAAAGCTGTCAATGCCAATACGTCAGCTCGCATACAGCGATGGGCTCTCACGCTGGCTGCATATGACTACACCATACGGCATCGGCCAGGCACCGAAAATTGTGCTGACGCACTCAGCAGGCTTCCACTGGCCACCACTGAGGGGGCAGCTGAGCAAAGTGCAGAGATGGTCATGGCTGTCGATGTCTTTGACAGCGTAGGCTCCCCCACCATAGCCCACCAGATAAAAACCTGGACAAACAGAGATCCCCTCCTATCTCTGATTAAGAAATGTGTCCTGACTGGGGATTGGGCGCCCGCACACGGAGCATGCCATGAAGAGATCAGACCGTTCCACAGACGGATGGATGAACTCTCCATCCAAGCCGACTGCCTACTATGGGGCAGCCGGGTAGTCATGCCCCAGAAGGGAAGGGAAGCATTCATCAGGGAACTCCACAGCGAGCACCCAGGCATTGTGCTAATGAAAGCACATGTATGGTGGCCGGGAATTGATGCAGACCTGGAACGCTGTGTTCGCAGGTGCACAACGTGTGCCCAGCTGGGTAATGCCCCCAGGAAGGCCCCATTCAGCCCGTGGCCCTGGCCCTGGCCCACCAAGCCATGGTCACGTATTCACGTAGACTACGCGGGCCCGTTCATGGGAAAAATGTTCCTCATTGTTGTTGATGCGTACTCGAAATGGATCGAGTGCATCACATTGAATTCGTGCACGACATCCACCACAGTGGAGAGTCTGCGTGCGGTCTTTGCGACCCACGGCTTGCCGGACATCCTAGTTAGCAACAGCGGCCCGTGTTTCACTAGCTATGATTTCCGGGAGTTCATGTCAGGTAATGGCATCAAATATGTCAGGACAGTGCCGTTCAAGCTGGCTTCCAATGGCCAGACGGAACGTGCGGTCCAAATCATAAAGCAAGGCATGCTCCATATTCAAGGACCCTCCCTTCAATACCGTCTATCGCGCCTCCTGCTGGCCTACAAGTCCCAACCGCACTCGCTCACGGGAGTCCCGCCAGCGGAACTACTCATGAAACGTACACTTAAAACTCGGCTGTCCCTCATTCATCCAGTCTTGTCAGACATTGTTGACGGCAAGCGCCAGTCCCAAAATGAGTGCCACGATCGTAACTCAAAGGGAAGATGGATAGAAATTGATGACTCTGTATTTGTTCTTAATCATGCTGTGGGGCCCAAGTGGCTCGAGGGTACTGTAATTGGTAAAGAGGGGAATAGGGTCATAATGGTCAGACTCAACAATGGGCAGATATGCTGCAAGCATCTGGACCAAGTAAAAAAAAGGTTCAGCATGGACACTGAGGAACCTGAGGAACATCATGAGATGTTGCCCACACCACCGCCAGTGAATGAGCAACAAGAACCGTCAGCAGCTTGCACAGTCCCTGCAGCCAGCCCGGACGAAGGTGACAAAGACGCATGCCAAGGTTCAACAACCAGAGCCCCAACTGCGGCGCTCCACGAGAGAGCGTCGACCACCTGAAAGACTTAATCTTTGACCCAAAGACGTTGGGGGGAGGTGATGTCATGTTTGTAACCTTCACATAACTGTAACCTTTAAGTAACAACACTGTACACTGTATACACCTAAGAAATGCACACCTTGACCACAGGGGGTGAACTTGTGGGAGACACTCCTCACCTGGTCATCCAGGTATACAAAGGGAGGTCCCACGCAGGGTCATCACTTCTTGGTCCTGTGAATAAAGGTACAGGCCACAGAGTGACCTTGTCTGCAGAATGTGCCTCGTGTTGATTTGCTGTAGTGTGTAAGGACACAACAGGAAACTATGCAGGCTCCCTCTCAGCTGCTTTCATGGCTATACTCAGGTGGTAAATTGGGCCAGATCCCTACCCATTTTTGCACCTGTTCTAGTTTTACAAGGCCACTTTCACCAGACAATAGAAGAACTTTCTGGAATATGGGCAGGTGCATTTAAGCCGGGTGACAATGACAGAGTAACATTATACATCACATTTCCTCTCATTATCACCTCAGCAACCATGGAGGTCAAGAGCAGCAATATAGAACAGGCATCCGATGTTGCTAGGAGACACAAAAAAACAGAAAATGATTAAATGACAAAGACAGGTTCACATTGCTGAATTTTGTGCACTTTGTTGAAGGCTGCAACAGTTTTTTTCTTCACTTCTTATTGTCTCTTTAATGGCTAGATAATCTATTTGATTGATGTTGGCTGAGAGATAAATATTAGCCAGGTCACTGGGGAGAACTCCTTTGCTCTTTGAAATAGTGCCATGGGATCTTTTAATGCGACCCCATCTACCCCGTCGGCAAATGAGACCTCATCTGTTGAGGGGGAAGATGGGGCCTCAGTTTAACATCTCATTCAAAAGATGGCACCTCCAATACTGCCCTGAAGTGTCAGTTTCATAATAATAGCACCTACTTAATCTTCGATAGTGACAACTTGAAATTCTAAAGCCTAAGCACATAACAATCACAGTACCCATCATTGTACAGGTATAGTGTATTATTATATCAAAGGCTGTCATTTGACAGCTTTAATCAAGTTGCTATAATTGTACCAAGCTTGAGATTTAGTACAATCAAGAAACCTTCAGGCACTGCATAATGGGGAAGAAAAGTTTAGAAACAGCAACTTTACAATAGGAAAAGCCATTCACACATTCATAACCAACATCCCACCACCTTTCGTTATAAACACAACTGCCTATATACTATAATAAAGTAATAAGTGGAAGATTACAATGTTTCAGCTTCACTTTGGAGGCTTCATGATAGCAGAATCCCTTGACTGCATTTGTCAATGTTTACTAAAATTCTCAATCCGTTGTTATCTTCTAAGGGGCCGGATTTTTGGCAGATTTGTAACTGGGTTTATGCCACGATTTGACTCTCCGCGGCGAAAACCCGGTCGCAAAGCCCGGGCGGGATCCTCGAGTACCTGTTTGCAGCACCGCATTCAAGTACCGCTGGGGAGAGGTGCACCAACGTGCAACGATGCAGATTGTGTTACCGTCGTACTTTTGGTTCTCTCCCGACCCGTATGCCACGCCCAGAATACAGCCCTACCGGCAGCGGTAAGTATGAAAACCTACAAAAAAGGTAAGTTAAAGTTTTTATTTTTTAAATTCTTTTTCAGTGATTTGCTAGCTAAGGGTTTTGTGAATGTTTTTGGAATGTTTTTTGCAATTTTCTTTCCCCCTCCCAAGGCCTCTATCGCAGAGTGAACGACCACGGAGTAAAGTTATCAAAACTCGCGTTTTGCGCCACGAATAATCGTGCAACACCTCCTTTCCTACGTAAAGGCCGAAAGTTCGGCCTAAAAACGGGAGCGCAACGAAAACGTTAATTTTCACGAATCACTACCATTTTTGCTGACAAACCCCAAAAGCCGAAAATCCAGTCCTTAAACATTGTACTCTAACACAAATGGTACTGTGGAAAAAAATGTTTTTTTTTAAAGTGGGATGGGACATGTATGGAAATCTTTTTTAAGTGGGTAGGTGCACGGGTGATTAAGCCAAAGGATAGCAGTTCCAGGCAGTGGAATATTTTCCCAACTTTTTCAATTGAAGTGTTTCTAAAATCTGTGGGCTAGAAATTCCATTGCGCCCCATTTGTGGTGATAACTTTTGAAATTTGAAAAAATTAGCACCAGGCGATAATCCTTTTTTGATTAGTGCTCCAAGAGGGAGGTGAGCACTAAATCAAGTGCTAATCATTTCTCTTAGGGCGCTAAAGTGTGAGAGAGGGGCGGTAGCAGCAGAACACTGAAGAATGCTCAGTGCAGTGATACCAGCATCAGAGGCTCTTTCCCTCGCTGAAAAGGAAGGGCCATTGATGGTTTGCAACATTCTTCTTCTGAGTTCTGTGGGGCCAGGAGATCTGTGCGACTCCCATTACAGCCCAATCACAGAGAGGAGGGCTGAGGCATCGCGCAGTAATGAGCCGTCAAAAACATTCAGCTGGCACCAGACTGGTGCGAAGGATAAAGTTTGGCCTACCTGATCACCACTGCCTTTAATTATTGCTCGCCAAGCAGCCAGCCAAGGTGAGAACGCCTCCAGTTGCTGCCGTTGTTGACGCCCGGCGATGCAGCAAGAGGCAGGAGCAAATTTCACATCCAGGGCAGTAACGGGGCGATGCACACTTGATGACGCCACGATCTGCAAGGTGCTGCAGACCGAGACGGTAAGTGTTAGCACCAGCGCAAAAATGCAGGGGAAATTCACAGACATCATTGAATTTGCCGCATCCAGTCCAGCACCTCTGCAAGCGTTAACGGGAGGCGCAAAGCAGCCAATTTCTCCCCCATTGAGTGATATCTCAGCCGCTCTCACCTCCTATTTGCTTTTACCTGTAAACATTTTTAAATTATTTTTAAAATTTCACATACTTTTTATCATTGTAATTATTGCCTTTTGGGTGACTGAACTAAGGAAAGGTAAAAATTATTTAATATTCTGAGCACAAATTACTCTAAAAATGAGGCACAATTTTTGAGCTCATCTCTTTTCTTTGGTTGCTCCGGTAGTTTCCAGGACATCACTTGGATGCTGTCACCTTGGAGATGGTGCAGAGAACAGCCACAAAATGGATGCCGGATGTCAGGTGACCAAGTTATGAGAAAAGCCAGGAGAAACCGGTTCTGGGGGAGGTGGGACCAGTACAAACCGGACGGTCTGCACCTGGGCAGGACCGGAACCAATGTCCTAGGGGGAGTGTTTGCTAGTGCTGTTAGGGAGGAGTTAAACTAATATGGCAGGGGGATGGGAACCAATGCAGGAAGACAGAGGGAAACAAAATGGAGACTAAAGCAAAAGACAGAAAGGAGATGAGTGAAAGTGGAGGGCAGAGAAATCCAAGGCAAAAAACAAAAAGGGCCACTGTACAGCAAAATTCTAAAGGGTCAAAGTGTAATAAAAAGGTAAGCATGAAAGCTCGGTGCCTCAATGCAAGGAGTATTCAGAACCCAGGAAAGGGCTCTGAGCTAGTTAGAGTGGGTGAGAACTCAGATGAACAGGACCCCAAGAAAGAATGCAAAAGGCAGGAGGCAGAGTAGCGCTGAGGTAAGTGTAAACCACAAGGTGACAGGAAGGGACAATATGGATGAATATAAAGGGGCTGCAGGAAGAGTCAAAACTAAAAATCATGGTTTAAAACTAGTATTAAAACACTCTACCTAAATGCACGCAGCATTCGAAATAAAGTAAATGAGTTGACGGCACAAATCATTACAAATGGGTATGATTTGGTGGCCATTACAGAAACATGGTTGCAGGGTGGCCAAGACTGGGAATTAAACATACAGGGGTATCTGACAATTCAGAAAGATAGACAAGAAGGGAAAGGAGGTGGGGTAGCTCTGATAATAAAGGATGATATCAGGGCAGTTGTGAGAGATGATATTGGCTCTAATGAACAAAATGTTGAATCATTGTGGGTGGAGATTAGAGAGAATAAGGGGAAAAAGTCACTGGTGGGCGTAGTTTATAGGCCCCCAAATAATAACTTCATGGTGGGGCGGGCAATAATCAAGGGAATAATGGAGGCATGTGAAAAAGGAACGGCAGTAATCATGGGGGATTTTAACCTACATATCGATTGGTCAAATCAAATCGCACGGGGTAGCCTTGAGGAGGAATTCATAGAATGCATACGGGATTGTTTCTCAGAACAGTATGTTACAGAACCTACAAGGGAGCAAGCGATCTTAGATCTGGTCCTGTGTAATGAGACAGGAATAATAAACGATCTCCTATTAAAAGATCCTCTCTGTATGGTTGAATTTGTAATACAGATTGAGGGTGAGGAAGTAGTGTCTCAAACAAGCGTACTATGCTTAACCAAAGGGGACTACAGTGGGATGAGGGCAGAGTTGGCTAAAGTAGACTGGAAACACAGACTAAACGGTGGCACAATTGAGGAATAGTGGAGGACTTTTAAGGAGCTCTTTCATAGTGCTCAACAAAAATATATTCCAGTGAAAAAGAAGGGCGGTAAGAGAAGGAATAACCAGCCGTGGATAACCAAGGAAATAAAGGAGAGTATCAAATTAAAAACCAATGCGTATAAGGTGGCCAAGGTTAGTGGGAAACTAGAAGATTGGGAAAATTTTAAACGACAGCAAAGAATGACTAAGAAAGCAATAAAGAAAGGAAAGATAGATTACGAAAGTAAACTTGCGCAAAACATAAAAACAGATAGTAAAAGCTTTTACCGATATATAAAACGGAAAAGAGTAACTAAAGAAAATGTAGGTCCCTTAGAAGATGAGAAGGGGGATTTAATAATGGGAAATATAGAAATGGCTGAGACCTTAAACAATTATTTTGCTTCGGTCTTCACAGTGGAAGACACAAAAACCATGCCAAAAATTGCTGGTCACGGGAATGTGGGAAGGGAGGACCTTGAGATAATCACTATCACTAGGGGGGTAGTGCTGGATAGGCTAATGGGACTCAAGATGGACAAGTCCCCTTGTCCGGATGAAATGCATCCCAGCATATTAAAAGAGATGGTGGAAGTTATAGCAGATGCATTTGTTATAATCTACCAAAATTCTCTGGACTCTGGGGAGGTACCAGCGGATTGGAAAGCAGCTAATGTAACGCCTCTGTTTAAAAAATGGGGCAGACAAAAGGCAGGTAACTATAGGCCGGTTAGTTTAACATCTGTAGTGGGGAAAATGCTTGAAGCTATCATTAAGGAAGAAATAGCAGGACATCTAGATAGGAATAGTGCAATCAAGCAGACGCAACATGGATTCATGAAGGGGAAATCATGTTTAACTCATTTACTGAAATTCTTTGAGGATATAATGAGCATGGTGGATAGAGGTGTACCGATGGATGTGGTGTATTTAGATTTCCAAAAGGCATTCAACCAGGTGCCACACAAAAGGTTACTGCAGAAGATAAAGGTACGCAGAGTCAGAGGAAATGTATTAGCATGGATCGAGAATTGGCTGGCGAACAGAAAGCAGAGAGTCGGGATAAATGGGTCCTTTTTGGGTTGGAAATCGGTGGTTAGTGGTGTGCCACAGGGATCGGTGCTGGGACCACAACTGTTTACAATATACATAGATGACCTGGAAGAGGGGACCGAGTGTAGTGTAACAACATTTGCAGATGACACAAAGGTTAGTGGGAAAGCGGGTTGTGTAGAGGACACAGAGAGGCTGCAAAGATATTTAGAAAGGTTAAGCGAATGGGCTAAGGTTTGGCAGATGGAATACAATGTCGGAAAATGTGAGGTCATCCACCTTGGAAAAAAAAACAGTAAAAGGGAATATTATTTGAATGGGGAGAAATTACAACATGCTGCGGTGCAGAGGGACCTGGGGGGTCCTTGTGCATGAATCCCAAAAAGTTAGTTTGCAGGTGCAGCAGGTAATCAGGTATTAGTGAGGCCGCACCTGGAGTACTGCGTGCAGTTTTGGTCACCTTACTTAAGGAAGGATATACTAGCTTTGGAGGGGGTACAGAGACGATTCCACTAGGCTGATTCCGGAGATGAGAGGGTTACCTTATGATGATAGATTGAGTAGACTGGGTCTTTACTCATTGGAGTTCAGAAGGATGAGGGGTGATCTTATAGAAACATTTAAAATAATGAAAGGGATAGACAAGATCGAGGCAGAGAGGTTGTTTCCACTGGTCGGGGAGACTGGAACTAGGGGGCACAGCCTCAAAATACGGGGGAACCAATTTAAAACCGAGTTGAGAAGGAATTTCTTCTCCCAGAGGGTTGTGAATCTGTGGAATTCTCTGCCCAAGGAAGCAGTTGAGGCTAGCTCATTGAATGTATTCAAATCACAGATAGATAGATTTTTAACCAATAAGGGAATTAAGGGTTATGGGGAGCGGGCGGGTAAGTAGAGCTGAGTCCACGGCCAGATCAGCCATGATCTTGTTGAATGGCGGAGCAGGCTCGAGGGGCTAGATGGCCTACTCCTGTTCCTAATTCTTATGTTCTTATGTTCTTATGTTCTCAGATGACTGAGAGGTGAGGTATATAAGATAGTATAGAAAAGGTAAATCCAGATATTATTTCAAATTAAGTTGGTAGGACAAGGGATACGGTTTCAAGCTGACAAAAGGCAAATTTGAGAGTGATGTGAGGAAGTTGTATTTTGCATGTTAAATCATTGAATGGAGCAGTAGGTAAATAGTGGAGGCACGATCCAGTTAAGAAATCATTGAATGCTGGGATGATGAGTCTGTTGGGTCTCTTTAGACAGATGAGATAACATTCACTAAATGACCTTTGTTATCTAGTGACTGTTGGAAGCAGCTGGATTGTTTGCACAAATGGATCTTATTGTCATTTAAATCTACTTTGCATATGGTTTTAGTTCATTCTTTGCCACAGCCACAACAGAGAAAATAGTACCTTTAGTACCTGGGTTGGACTCAAACTTCATCTTAGTGCCTACTTACTCTTCAATAATGATAGCTTGAAATTCCAAAGCCTAAGCACGTAACCATCAATTAGGTGTTTACTGAACTGATCAGTCATTCCTAAAACTCTACTGTGCCAGAACAATTGTTCTTTTTGGAAATTTGTTTTTCAGAAGCTATCACCAATTCCACGCCTGATGTTGACTCTGACAGCTCAATGACGGAGTCCAGAATCAAACACCTGCAACATTAAGTGAAACACATATCCTTGTCACCAAATGATTCGTGCTGATGAATGAAGACAGGCAACTGGATATAGTATCTTAACTGTTTAGTTATATAATATGCTTCTGCAAATACATTTTCAATTTTCATAAGATTGCAGCCGGTACGGTCATAATTTCCACGGTAAGAGCACACAATCTGATATATTAACTGGATATTGCCAAGCAGGAAACTGATACTACTTTTTACTAATATGCACCAATATTACAAAATATATTGAATGTTGTACTTACGCGGTGTCGCATTATTCCAAAATATTCCAAAACTAGTGCACCATGTCAATTTGCTACCACAGAGCCAAGGCTGATACTTGCACGTTTAGGGAATAGAATTAATTTTAACTTCATGATTAGATTTGGACCACTTGCAAGTCATTCATAAATGCCGGACTTGAAATTAATTCGGGTCATTTTGGACTGAGGTGCACATGTCCTTTAAATATATGACACCACACAGAACATCCCATTGGGCAGGTGGTGGGTTAAGCAAGAGTTGTTACTTTGGAGCCACAGAATTTGATCTAGTTTGGGACATTGAATCCATCTCGAGGTAACTAAGCGTTTAGTATTCTCTGGTGGTTCAGTGGAGGGGTGAGGACCATGTATCCTAATAATTTAGGAAGGATTGTTCTTATGTTCTTATGATTGCACATCATCTTTTGTTTCAGGATCAAATCTTCATCTTTGGTTTCACAAATAACCACAAGCTGATTTCCTCCCTTATTCCCATAAAATCATGTACATCCTTAAGAGTTATTTTGCAGTCTTTCCAGTTTTATAACAGTTGGCAACTTTACCCCTCCATCCACTATGATTATTGATAGTTACAGCAAGATAATGATACATACATCTCCTGCAGCACAAAGGGAATATTTAAGTCTATCATGCAACGTTATCCAAAAGCTGTACGACTGGATGTTTTGGTACACATCAGCAGTATTCATAGTGACCTGCCACCAAATATCATTGTGATTCCAGCAGGAACCTAACAAAATGAAGTCCTAAAAATAATAGATTTAATGCAGGTCGGCAGGTGCTTTTTACGGGCAATACCCAAGAAAGGGAAAATAGCCCGAAACAGACCCCTGTTCATGGCAAAAAAAGTAAGACACAAACCTGCTGAAACCTGATTATTTGCTCCTACTTGATTGCAACAAAAAATAGCTGAAAACCAGGGGCTTGGACCCTGAGGTATGGAAAGCAGAGCTGGACACTCGAGTCCTGCTTTATGGTTAGGTCTTCTGCCAAAGCCAGGGAGAAAATCTGAGTCAGCGCACATTAAATAAATAAAAGATTACATGAGAAGTATCTCGCAACTATGGAACGTGATAGTAAAATTATTACTATTTGTAAAAACTTCCCCAGGAGTCCTTTTCAGAATCCCAATCTGGGAGCAATTTACCCAGATAAACTTTACAAAATATTATAAAATTAGCTAGTTTCAATTTAAGTTGTGTCTCCATGTAAGTAAGAAGCTCTCCCCACAATTAGGCATTTACTGAACTGATCAGTCATTCCTAATACTCTACTGTGCCAGAAAAAAACTTATTTTTGAAAATTTGTTTTTCAGAAGCTATCACTGATTCCACGCCTGATGTTGACTCTGACAGCTCATTGACAGAGTCCAGAATCAAACACCTGCAACATTAAATAAAACACATATCCTTGTCACTAAAGGATTCGTGCTGATGAATGAAGACGGGCAACTGGATATAGTATCTTAACTGTTTAGTTATATAGGGCCCAAGTTTCAAGCCGCGCCTAGAATGGCGCAGTCCCGACCTGGACGCCTGTTTTTCACGCCACAAAGTGCGCCTAAAAAAAACCTCCAGATTCTCCACCTCCCTGCAGGTCCTCTGGCCCTCGGCGCAGCGCAGCACGAGCTGTGGGGGGGGCGGAGCCAGGTCCCTGCGCCGAAAACACTGCCGGGACCTCTGCACATGCGCGCTACAGTGGGCGCGCAAGTGCAGTAGCTCCAGGCGCCCGAAACTGTGTGGGAGGGGCCCAAAGCACGCAGCCGCTAGCCCTGGCCCAATGGCCTCACTGGGGCTGCATGAATAAGGCTCCTCCCACAGCCAGCTCCTGCTTCCTCCCGACCCGACTCGACTCCCGCTTCCCGCCCCCGGACCGGACCCGACACCCGCTCCCCCCCCCCCCCCCCCGACCCCCGGACCGGACCCGACACCCGCTCCCCCCGCCCCCGGACCGGACCCGACACCCGCTCCCCCCGCCCCCGGACCGGACCCGACACCCGCTCCCCCCCCCCCCCCGACCCCCGGACCGGACCCGACACCCGCTCCCCCCCGCCCCCCGCCCCCGGACCGGACCCGACACCCGCTCCGCCCACCCCCCCACCCCCGGACCGGACCGGACCCGACACCCGCTCCCCCCCCCCCCCGACCCCCGGACCGGACCCGACACCCGCTCCCCCCGCCCCCCGCCCCCAGACCGGACCCGACACCCGCTCCCCCCCCCCCCCCGACCCCCGGATCGGACCCGACACCCACTCCCCCCGCCCCCCGCCCCCAGACCGGACCCGACACCCGCTCCCCCCCCCCCCCCCGACCCCCGGATCGGACCCGACACCCGCTCCCCCCGCCCCCCGCCCCCGGACCGGACCCGACACCCGCTCCGCCCACCCCCCCACCCCCGGACCGGACCGGACCCGACACCCGCTCCCCCCCCCCCCCGACCCCCGGATCGGACCCGACACCCGCTCCCCCCGCCCCCCGCCCCCGGACCGGACCCGACACCTGCTCCGCCCACCCCCCCACCCCCGGACCAGACCCGACCCGACACCTGCTCCGCTCCCCCACCCCCTGCCCCCAGACCGGACCCGACACCCGTTCCCCCCGCCCCACCCCCCGGCCCCGGACCCGACCCGACACCTGCTCCCCTCCCCGCCCCCGGAATGGACCCGACACCCGCTCCCCCGCCCCCCGCCCCCAGACTGGATCCGACCTGACCTCCCTCCCCCCGACCTGACCTCCCTCTCCCTCCCTCCCTCCCCCCGACCTGAACCGAACCGACCTCCCTCCCACCACCCCACCCGACCCGACCCAACGCCACCTACCTGTAAATCTGGTGCTGGGGACGGGCCCTGCCCGAAGTCTCGGGCCCGGCCCGTTCAACCTCCCTCCCCCTTCTCCTTCCCCCCCACCCCCCCAATTCCTTCCCCCCCCCCCACTCTCCTTACCCCCCCAATCTCCTTCCCCCCCAATCTCCTTCCCCCCCAATCTCCTTCTCCCCCCATCTCCTTTCCCCACCATCTCCTTTCCCCATCTCCTTTCTCCCCCTTCTTCCCTTTATCCCCTTCTCCCCCCCTCCCCCTTCTCCCCCCTCCCCCTTCTCCCCCTTCTCCCCCCTCTCCCTTCTCCCCATCCCTCCCCTTCTCCCCCATCCCTCCCCCTTCTCCCCATCCCTCCCCCTTCTCCCCCTTCCCTCCCCCTTCCCTCCCTCTGCTCCCCCCCTCTCTCCCTCTACCCCCCTCATCCCCCTCCCCTCGCTGTCAGAAACACAGACACTGACAGACAGAGAATGAGAGACACACAGACAGACAGAGAGATAGAGACACTGACAGAGACACACTGAGGGGGGCATCCCAGCACGCTGTTGGAGGGCTCCTGGTGCTGCAGTCGATAAGTAGAAAATGTTTTATTTATTGATTTTTTAAAAAATTATTTCTTATTAATTTTTTTTGATTGATTTATTGGTTGATTTATTGATGTATTAATCATTTATTATTGATGATGGCTCTTTATTTGTAAAACTGAAGTGTTTACTGTTTGTAAACTTCCCTTTAAAACTTCCCCCCACCATTTCCTACGCCTGATTTGTAACCTACGCCTGATTTTCTAAAGTGTAGACAAGGCTTTTTCGAGCGTACAAAAATCTTCACTTACTCCATTCTAAGTTAGTTTGGAGTAAGTTTTCACTCACGAAACTTTGAAATCAGGCGTAAGTGGCCGGACACGCCCCCTTTTGAAAAATAAATTCTGTTCCAAAGTGAAACTGTTCTAACTGACGAGAACTGGAGCAAACTAAATGACGAGAATTCCGATTTCTAAGATACTCCGTTCTACACCAGTTGCTCCTAAAAATCAGGAGCAAATCATGTGGAAACTTGGGGCCATAATATGCATCTGCAAAAACATTTTCAATTTTCATCAAATTGCAGCCGGTACGGTCATAATTTCTACGGTAGGAGCACACGATCTGATATATTAACTGGATATTGCCAAGCAGGAAACTGATACTACCCTGTACTGCTATTTTTACCACTATACATCAATTTGAAATGCACACTTTGGGCCCAAGTTTCGGGCCGCACCTAAAACGGCGCAGCCCGGACTTGGACGCCCATTTTTCGCGCCAGAAAGTGCGCCTAAAAAAAATGTACCTATTCTCCGGCTCCCTACAGGCCCTCTGGAGCTGGGCGCGGCGCAGCACAAGGTGTGGGGGGCGGAGCCAGGTCCCTGCGCTGAAAACAGTGGCGGGACCTCTGCACATGCGCGCTACAGTGGGCACGCATGTGCAGTAGCTCCAGGCGCCCAAAACTGTGGGAGGGGCCCGAAGCATGCAGCCCCTAGCCCTGGCCGAATGGCCTCACTGGGGCTGCGTGGATAAGGCTCCTCCCACCCGACCGGACCCCCACTCTCCCCCCCACCCCGGACCTCTGCAACTCGACCTCTGCTTCCCCACCCCCCCCCGGCGACCCGACCTCCGCTCCACCCACACCCCCCCCGGACCTCCGCGACTCTTTCCCCCCCCAGCCCCGGACCTCCGCGACTCTTCCCCCCCCCCCACCCCCGGAGCTCCGCGACCCCCCCCCCTGAGACCCAACGCCACCTACCTGTAAATCCAGACGAAGTCTTGGGCCCGGCCATTCAGCCTCCTTCTCTCACTTCCCCCCCCATCTCTCCTTCCCTCCCTCCCTCCCTCCTCTCTCCCTCCCTCCCTCCCTCCTCTCTCCCTCCCTCCCTCCCTCCTCTCTCCTTCCCTCCCTCCCTCCTCTCTCCTTCACTCCCTCCCTCCTCTCTCCTTCCCTCCCTCCTCTCTCCTTCCCTCCCTCCTCGCTCCTTCCCTCCCTTCATCCTCTCTCCCTTCTCCCCCTCTCACCCCCTTCTCCCCCACTCCCCCTCTCCCCCTCTCCTCCTCCCCCCCTTCTCCTCCCCCCTTCTCCTCGCCCCTCCTCTCCACCACCCACCACCCCCATCTCCTTCCCCCCACCCCCCTCCTCCTCCTCCTCACCCCCACCTCCTCACCCCCACCTCCTCCCCCACCCCCCTCACCTCCTCTTCCCCCCCACAACCCCTCCTCCCCCTCCTCGTCCCCCACACCCCTCCTCACTCCCACCCCCCTCCTCACCCCACCCCCTCCTCCTCCTCCTCCTCCTCCCCCCCACCCCCCCTCCTCCTCCCCCCCACCCCCACTCCTCCCCTCCTCCTCCCCCACCCCCCCTCACCCCCTCCTCCCCCCCCACACCCCTCCTCCCCCCCACCCCACCCCACCCCCCTCCTCCCACCACACCCCACCCCACCCCCCTTCTCCCCCTCCCCCTCCCACCCCCTTCTCCCCATCCCCCTCCCACCCCCTTCTCCCCTTCCCCCTCACACCCACCTTCTCCCCCTCCCCCTCCCACCCCCCTTCTCCCCATCCCCCTCCCACCCCCCTTCTCCCCCTCCCCCTCCCACCCCCTTCTCCCCCTCTCCTCGCTGTCAGAAACGCAGACACTGACAGACAGAGAGTGAGAGACTCACACACAGATAGACAGAGAGATAGAGACACTGACAGAGACACACTGGGGAGGCTGTCCCAGCACGCTGTTGGAGGACTCCCGGTGCTGCAGTCGGTAAGTAGAAAATGTTTTATTTATTGATTTTTTCAATTTTTTTTATTTTTTATATTAATTTTTTTTGATTTATTGATGCATTTATCATTTATTATTGATGATGGCTCTTTATTTGTAAAACTGAAGTGTTTAATGTTTGTAAACTTCCCTTTAAACCTCCCCCCCCCTCCCCGCCCATTCCCAACGCGTAATTTGTAACCTAGGCCTGATTTTCTAAAGTGTAGACAAGGTTTTTTTCAAACATACAAAAATCTTCACTTACTCCATTCTAAATTAGTTTGGAGTAAGTTTTCACTGCCTAAACTTTGAAAACAGGCGTAAGTGGCCGGTCACGCCCCCTTTTGAAAAAAAAATTCTGTTCCAAAGTGAAACTGTTCTAACTGACTAGAACTGGAGCAAACTAAATGCCGAGAAGTCAAATTTCTAAGATACTCCATTCTAAGATACTCCAAAAAAACAGGAGCAACTCAGGCCGAAACTTGGCCCCATAATATGGAGAAAATTGTATCATAATTCCTGAAACACATTTATATAAATACTAGCATCTCTCCCCATAGAGGTTCTTTGGAAATGATGATAAGTATCTTGGTTTTAAAGCATTAAGAAAAGTAATTTGGTTATTTTGTGTGTGTGTGGAAAGTGAATAAGATATGTTCAGTTGTCATCATCATCATAGGCAGTCCCTCGGAATCGAGGAAGACTTGCTTCCACTCTTAGAATGAGTCCTTAGGTGGCTGAACAGTCCAATACGCAAACTACAGTCCCTGTCACAGGTAGGACATACAGTCGTTGAGGGAAAGGGTGGGTGGGACAGATTTGCTGCACGTTCTTTCCGCTGCCTGCGCTTGATTTCTGCATGCTCTTAGCAATGAGACTCGAGGCGCTCAGCACCCTCCCGGATGCACTTCCTCCACTTAGGTCGGTCTTTGACCAAGAAACTCCCAGGTGTCAGTGGGGATGTTGCACTTTATCAGGGAGGCTTTGAGGGTGTCCTTGTAACGTTTCCTCTGTCCACCTTTGGCTCGTTTGCCATGAAGGAATTCCGAGTAGAGCGATTGCTTTGGGAGTCTCGAGTCTCGCATGCGGACGATGTGGCCTGCCCAGCGGAGCTGATCAAGTGTGGTCAGTGCTTCAATGCTGGGGATGTTGGCCTGGACGAGGACACTAATGTTCGTGCGTCTGTCCTCCCAGGGGATTTGTAGGATCTTGTGGAGGCATTGTTGGTGGTAATTCTCCAGTGACTTGAGGTGTCTGCTGTACGTGGTCCATGTCTCTGAGCCATACAGGAGGGCAGGTATTACTACAGCCCTGTAGACCATGAGCTTGGTGGTAGATTTGAGGATCTGGTCTTCGAACACTCTTTTCCTCAGGCAGCCGAAGGCTGCGCTGGCACACTGGAGGTTGAATTTCCTCATCAATGTCTGCTTTTGTTCAGTTGTGATCATCCATCAGCACACAGCCTGCTGCCATTCACTGTCGAGTTTCTTAAATGAGGAGTAGCCACGGAGGGTGACCATTGTCTGTGGAATAGAAACATAGAAACATAGAAAATAGGTGCAGGAGTAGGCCATTCGGCCCTTTGAACCTGCACCGCCATTCAATAAGATCATGGCTGATCATCACCTCAGTACCCCAAATCATATAGATATCCAAAAATGTTGGACAGGAAAAGATCAGGTGGTCCATCTAATCTGTCTTGTATAGTCGTGCATCATGATTTCGACACTCCTTATGCACCATGAAATCTTCTTGCGCGAGGTAAAAAACCAGCAAGATTCATCTCCAATCCCCTTCTCCCACCCAGGCAATCAAAACTAGTACAGGGGACCACGTTGACCATGATGTATAGTACTTATCACCATCACCCTTTCAGGCAGTGCATTCCAGATCACAACAACTCGCTGTGTAAAAAAAAAGGTTTCCTCATATCACCAATGGTGCTTTTACCAATCACCTTAAACCTGTGTCCTCTGGTTATTGACCCTTCTACCATTGGAAACAATTTTTCCGTATTTACCCTATCAAAACCATTCATGACTTTGAACATACCTATCAAATCTCCTCTTAACCTTCTCTGCTCTAAGGAGAACAACCCCACCTTCTCCAGTCTCTCCACATAACTGAAGTCCCTCATCCCTGGTAGTACGATAGAAACATAGAGACATAAAAACATAGAAAATAGGTGCAGGAGTAGGCCATTCAGCCCCTCGAGCCTGCACACCATTCAATAAGATCATGGCTGATCATTCACTTCAGTACCCCTTTCCTGCTTTCTCTCTGCATACCCCTTGATCCCCTTAGCCTTAAGGGCCATATCTAACTCCCCCTTGAATATATCCAATGAACTGGGATCAACAACTCTCTGCGGCAGGGAATTCCACAGGCTAACAACTCTCTGAGTGAAGAAGTTTCTCCTCATCTCAGTCCTAAATGGCCTACCCTTTATCCTAAGACTGTGTCCCTTGGTTCTGGACTCCCCCAATATCGGGAACATTCAACCCGCATCTAACCTGTCCCGTCCCGTCAGAATCTTATATGTTTGTATGAGATCCCCTCTCATCCTTCTAAACTCCAATGTATAAAGGCCCAGTTGATCCAGTCTCTCCTCATATGTCAGTCCTGTCATCCCGGGAATCAGTCTGGTGAACCTTCGCTGCACTCCCTCAATAGCAAGAAAGTCCTTCCTCAAATTAGGAGACCAAAACTGAACACAATATTCCAGGTGAGGCCTCACCAAGGCCCTGTCCAACTGCAGCGAGACCTTCCTGGTCCTATACTCAAATCCCCTAGCGATGAAGGCCAACATACCATTTGCCTTCTTCACCACCTGCTGTACCTGTATGCCAACTTTCAATGACTGATGAACCATGACATCCAGGTCTCATTGCACCTCCCCTTTTCCTAATCTGCCGCCATTCAGATAATATTCTGTCTTCTCGTTTTTACCCCCAAAGTGGATAACCTCACATTTATCCACATTATACTGCATCTGCCATGCATTTGCCCACTCACCTAACCTGTCCAAGCCACCCTGCAGCCTCTTAGCGTCCTCCTCACAGCTCACACCGCCACCTAGTTTAGTGTCATCTGCAAACTTGGAGATATTACACTCAATTCCTTCATCCAAATCATTGATGTATATTGTAAAGAGCTGGGGTCCCAGCACTGAACCCTACGGCACTCCAATAGTCACTGCCTGCCATTCTGAAAAGGACCCATTTATCCCGACTCTCTGCTTCCTGTCTGCCAACCAGTTCTCTATCCACGTCAGTATATTACCCCCAATACCATGTGCTTTGATTTTTCACACCAATCTCTTGTGTGGGACCTTATCAAAAGCCTTTTGAAAGTCCAAATACACCACATCCATTGGTTCTCCCTTGTCCACTCTACTCGTTACATCCTCAAAAAATTCCAGAAGATTTGTCAAGCATGATTTCCCCTTCATAAATCCATGCTGACTTGGACCGATCCTGTCACTGCTTTCCAAATGCACTGCTATTTCAACCTTAATGATTGATTCCAACATTTTCCCCGCTACTGATGTCAGGCTAACCGGTCTATAATTACCCGCTTTCTCTCTCCCTCCCTTTTTAAAAAGTAGTGTTACATTAGCTACCCTCCAGTCCATAGGAACTGATCCAGAGACGATAGACTGTTGGAAAATGATCACCAATGCATCCACTAGGGCCACCTCCTTAAGTACTCTGGGATGCAGACTATCAGACCCCGGGGATTTATCAGCCTTCAATCCCATCAATTTCCCTAACACAATTTCCCGCCTAATAAGGATATCCTTCAGTTCCTCCTTCTCACTACACACTCGGTCCCCTAATATTTCCGGAAGGTTATTTGTGTCTGCCTTCGTGAAGATAGAACCAAAGTATTTGTTCAATTGGTCTGCCATTTCTTTGTTCCCCATTATAAATTCACCTGAATCTGACTGCAAGGGACCTACGTTTGTCTTCACTAATCTTTTTCTCTTCACATATCTATAGAAGCTTTTGCAGTCAGTTTTTATGTTCCCAGCAAGCTTCTTCTCGTACTCTATTTCCCCCCTCTTAATTAAACCCTTTGTCCTCCTCTGCTGAATTCTAAATTTCTCCAAGCCCTCAGGTTTGTTGCTTTTTCTGGCCAATTTATATGTCTCTTCCTTAATTTCCCTTGTTAGCCACGGTTGAGCCACCTTCCCCGTTTTATTTTTACTCCAAACAGGGATGTACAATTGCTGAAGTTCATCCATGTGATCTTTAAATGTTTGCCATTGCTTATCCACCGTCAACCCTTTAACCCTTTAAGTATCATTTGCCAGTCTATTCTAGCCAATTCACGCCTCAAACCATCGAAGTTACCTTTCCATTCTAGTAAATATCTTCTGCACCCTCTGTAAGGCCTTTGACATCCCAGAATGGAACACAATATTTCAGCAGAGGCCTAACCAGTGTTTCATTTAGCTAACCTCCTGGCTTTTGTACTCTATGACTCTATTAGTAATGCCAAGGATCCCAAATGCTTTTTTAACAGCCTTCTCAACTTGTCCTTCCACTTTCAAAGATTTGAGTGATTACACCCCCAGGTCTCACTGTTCCTGCATCCTTTTTAAAATTGTATCATTTAGTTCATATTGCCTCTCCTCAATCTCCCTACCAAAATATATCACATCACTCTTCTCTGCATTAAATTACGTCTGCCATGTGTCTACCTATTTCACCAGTCGATGTACTCCTGAAGTCTGTTACTATCCTCCTCATTGTTTACTGCATTTCTGAGTTTCGTATCATCTGCAAATTTTGAAATACGATCTGTATACCCAAGTCCAGGTCATTAATATATATTAAAAAGAGCAGTGGTCGTAATACCGGCCCCTGGGGAACATCATTGTATACTTCCCTCCAGTCTGAAAAACAATTCTTCACCACTACTCTTTGCTTTCTGTACTTTGCCAATTTTGTTTCCATACTGCTACTGTTCCTTTAAATCCATGGACATTTTAATTTTGCTAACAGGTCTATTATAGAAACATAGGAAATAGGAGCAGTAGTAGGCCATTCGATCCTTCGAGTCTGCACCGCCATTCAATATGATCATGGCTGATCCTCTATCTCAACACCATGGGCCCAAGTTTCCACATGATTTGCGCCTGATTTTTAGGAGCAACTGGTGGAGAACGGACTATCTTAGAAATCGCAATTCTCCACATTTTTTTTTCTGCAGTTCTGGTGAGGTAGAACAGTTCGACTTTAGAACAGAATTTTTTCTTCAAAAGGGGCCGTGTCTGGCCATTGACGCCTGATTTCAAACTTTCCACAGTGAAAACGTACTCCAAACTAAAGTAGAATGGAGCAGTGAAGATTTTTGTAGAACTGAAAAAACCTGTTCTACACATTAAAAAATCAGGCGCAGGTTACAAATTAGGCGTCCAGAATGAGGTGGGGGGGGACGGGGGGGAAGGGAACTCATTAAATTCTACAATCAATCCTTATTTATACTACTACAAATATTATACAAATAAATCCAACCTGAATAAACATTTATAAGCAAAGAAAAGATTAAATAAACCATCTTCCTACCTGTGTGAAAGTGCTTCAGCCATCGTTCGAAGGAAACCGCCGTTTGTTGCCGCGCAGGGGAGGGAGGGGAAGGAGACAGCGGATTGTTGCCGCGCAGGGGAGGGAGGGGAAGGAGACAGCGGCTTGTTGCCGCGCAGGGGAGGGAGGGGAAGGAGACAGCGGCTTGTTGCCGCGCAGGGGAGGGAGGGGAAGGAGACAGTGAGAAGGGAAGCTGATGTGCTGATGGCAATGTGGTTTTATTAAAAAATGTTCAAAAATTAAACAGCTACAAAGGACTACAAAAATGGCCGAGTGCCAATGTTTTTTTTCACACTGAGCATGCGCGAATGCTCCAACGCGCACGCGCAGCGTTGCCGGCAGGAAAAAAACTAATTTAAATAGTACCCGCCCCCTCCCACTTACAAAATCGGCGCGAGTGTAGGCTCCGCCCCCCTGGGCGCCGCGCCAAACAGACAAGGAGCTGCAAAGCGCTCGAGAATAGCGCGTTTTTTTTCTGGCACCGTTTTAGGCGCGAAAAACGTTTTTTTATCCTGTGGAAACTTGGGCCCCATATTCCTGCTTTCTCCCCATACCCCTTGATGCCTTTGTTTCTAGAAATCTATCTATCTCCTAGTTAAATATATTCAGTGACTTGGCCTCCACAGCCTTCTGTGGTAGAGAATTCCACAGGTTCACCACCCTCTGAGTGAAAAAGCTTCTCCTCATCTCGGTCCTAAATTTCCTACCCCGTATCCTGAGACTGACCCCCTGTTCTAGACTTCCCAGCCAGGGAAACATCCTCCCCGCATCCAGTCTATCCAATCCAGTCAGAATTTTATATGTTTCAATGAGATCCCCTCTCATTCTTCTAAACTCTAGTGAATACAGGCCTAGTCGACCCAATCTCTCCTCATACGACAGTCCTGCCATCCCAGGAATCAGTCTGGTGAACCTTCGCTGCACTCCCTCTATGACAAGTATATCCTTTCTTAGGTAAGGAGACCAAAACTGCACACAATACTCCAGGTGCAGTCTCACCAAGGCCCTGTATAACTGTAGTAAGACATCCTTGCTCCTATACTCAAATCCTCTTGCAATGAAGGCCAACATATCATTTGCCTTCCTAACTGCTTGCTGTACCTGCATGTTTGCCTTCAATGATTGGTGTATAAGGACACCCAGGTCCCTCTGTACATCAACACTTCCCAAGCCATCACCATTTAAATAAATACTTTGTCCTCATGTTTTTCCTACCAAAGTGGATAACTTCACATTTATCCACGTTATACTGCATCTGCCATGTGTTTGCCCATCCATTCAACCTATCTAAATCGCCTTGCAGCGTCCTTGCATCCTCCTCACAACTTACAATCCCACCTAGTGTCGTCAGCAAACTTGGAAATATTACATTTGGTTCCCTCATTTATATATATGTTGTGAATAGCTAGGGCCCAAGCACCGATCCCTGTGGTACCCTACTAATCACTGCTTGCCACCCCGAAAATGACTTGTTTATTCATACTCTCTATTTCCTGTCAGTTAACCAATTTTCAATCCATGCCAATATGTTACCCCCAAACCTATGTGCTTTAATTTTGCACACTAACCTCTTATGTGGGACTTTATCAAAGGCCTTCTGAAAATCCAAATATACTACATCCACTGGTTTTCCCTTATCATTTATCAGTTACATCCTCAAAAAACTCCAGTAGGTTTGTCAACATGATTTTCCTTTCATAAATCCATGTTGACATTGTTTAATCCCGCTGATATTATCTAAGTGTGCCGTTATCACATCCTTTATAATGGACTCTAGCATTTTCCCTACTACTGATGTCAGGCTAACCGGTCTGTAGTTCCCCGTTTTCTCTCTCCCTCCTTTTTTAAATAGTGGGGTGACATTTGCCACCCTCCAATCTGCAGGAACTGATCCATAATCCATAGAATTTTGGAATATGACAACTAATGCATCTACTATTTCCATGGCTACCTCTTTTAGTACTCTGGGACACAGATCATCAGGCCCTGTGGCCTTATCTGCCTTCAGTCCCATTAGTTTCTCCAGCACTATTTTCTTACTAATTATCATTTCCTTTAATTCTTCTTGCTCACTGGACCCTTGGTTCCCTAGCATTTCTGGGACGTTATTTGTGTCCTTTTCTGTGAAAACAGAACTGAAGTATTTATTTAATTGTTTTGCCATTTCCTTGTTCCCCATTACAAATTCTTCTGTTTCTGTCTGTATAGGACCTATATTTGTCTTCACTAATCTTTTTCTTTTTATGTACTTATAGAAAATTTTGCAGTCAGTTTTTATGTTCCTTGCAAGTTTACTTTCATACTCTATTTTTCCCCTCTTAATCAATCTCTTGGTCCTTTTTTGCTGAATTCTAAACTGTTCCTAATCCTCAGGCTTGCTACTTTTTCTGGCAACTTTGCATAACTCTTCTTTGGATCTAATACTATCCTTAATTTCTATTGTTAGCCATGTTGGGCCACTTTTCCTTTTGTGTTTTTATGCCAGAAAGGAATGCATAACTATTGCAATTTATGCATATTTATATTCATAAATATTAGTCATTGCCTATCCACCGTCATGCCTTTTAATGAATCTTCTCAATCTATCATAGCCAATTCATTCCTCATACCTTCATAGTTTCCTTTGTTTAGATTTAGGACCCTAGTTTCGGATTGGACTACTTCACTTTCCATCTTAATAAGAAATTCAATCATGTTATGGTCACTCTTCCCTAAAGGACCTCGCACAACAAGGCTATTAATTAACCCCTTCTCATTGCACAATACCCAATCTAGGATAGCCTGTTCCATAGTGCTACTTATGTGCTACTTTGTCAAACGCCTTTGAAAGTCCATATACACATTAACCGCATTACTCTCATCAAACTTCTCAGTTACTGCATCAAAGAACTCAAACATGATTTTCCTTTAACAAATCTGTGCTGACTTTCATTTATTAGCCCATACTTTTCTAAATGCCAATTAATTTTGTCCCAGTTTATTATGTCTAAAAGTTTCCCCATCACCACCATTAGGCTGACTGGCCTGTAATTATCGGATTTATCCCTTTCCCCTTTTTTGAACAGGGGTGTAACATTTGCAATCCTCAAGTCCTCTGGCACCACCCCCATAACCAATGAGGATTGGAAAATTGTGGCCAGAGCCTCTGCAATTTCCACTTGTACTTCCTTCCCTCAGTAGCCTAGGATGCATCCCAGTGGCTTTTCTACTTTGAGGATTGCCAACCTTTTACGTACATCCTCTTTATCTAATTTTATCCTATCCAATATCACTGCTGCCTCCTCCTTTACTGCTGCATTGGCAGCATCCTCTTCTCTAGTGAAAACAGATGCAAAGTATTCATTTAGTACCTCAGCTGTGTCCTCTGCCTCCACAAGAAGATCTCCTTTTTGGTCCCCAATTGGCCCATCCTTCCTTTGACTACCATTTTACAATTTATATATTTATAAAAAGACTTTTGGGTTCCCTTTTCTGTTACCCACCAATCTATATACAATGTATGTATGCCTCCTTTTACTGGGGATGAGTTTCCGTATGATTTGCGTTCGGAAAGCAGCGGAATCTGGGCAGAATGAAATAAAATAGCGCAAAAGACCGTGGAATTTTAAGTGTAAGTGAGTTGCGCCCATAAACATGTTCACCCAAATATCCATGACCTTTTACATTGTTTCAATTCACCCGAAGCAGTCCCTGCCCACAAAACAGGCTTGGCCCCAGGTCGGCATAGCGATTATCCGCCAATTGCGTCTAGTCGGGGGGATGTTCATCACATTGCGCCCAGAATCTGGGGCACACAGGAACCCGCAGTCACATTAATCCCGAATTAGCAGTCAACTGAAGCCTGTACTTCTCCCACTGCTACTGTTATCACTTTAAATTCAGTTTAAATTAGTCTAAATTCAATCAATTACAGCAGAGCAGTATGGCTTCAATTCCCTGCTACTCACGTGCATTATGTACCGAGGGCAGTTAAAAGTAATCAATTGGAGCCAATTAAAAAGTAAGAGCATCAAATTAGTCAGTTGAAGAATGGCTCCTTTCCTGGCACTCCCATTCCTCTCGGGACTAGAGGAGGCCCTGTTCCAATCACAAATCGATCACGATTGATCACACTGCTCAATAGAGCTGATTCATGGGAGAGTTTAAGTTCAAGCTTATGCCAATGAGTTTGCGTGGAAACTGGAGTGCAGCTTCACCTCCGCAAAACAAGCAGTGTCCAGCCAATTTTGCCTTTTGTACCCCTAGCGGAAACTCCATGCCTTTGTATTTCATGATTTTTGCATAGTGGATATATTCCTCACCACAGTGATGCAAAAAGCATTATGGATGGTTTCCATGGCAACTTCAGAAGATTATGATTCAAACAGGTCTTTCTTTAAGCACATGCGAGATAGATTAAAAGACTATTCCATATTAAACTGCTGACTATGGTGGTTCATGTAATTAAAACTGTGACCATACGTTAAGGGTTACAATTATCTTAAGTTTACAAACAGTAAGAAATTACCAGAAGGTGGAAGTACATTTGAATTTTTCTATAAGACAATAACTTTCCGTTTAAGATTTTGGATTAAATATTCTGTTGCGTTCAAGAATACGTTGCTCATCCACATCTGTTCTGGGCTATGAATTAGCTACATTAGAACATAAACTGTAAGGAACCAAAAGTGCCATTCAACTTATCAGGCTCCTGCTATATCCAAGTGTATATGCAAGCACTGCACGATTTAAACCCGAGACCATGGGTGTTTCACCACAAATATTTTTGGACAACTATTGATTATAATGGAAGTTTTGTGAGAAAAAATAAGGAAAAGTAAGACTTGCATTTCTATAGCACCTTTCACGACCACTGGACGTCGCAAAGCGTTTTACAGCCAATGAACTGCTTTTTGAAGTGTAGTGACTATTGTAATGTAAGAAACGCAGCCGCCAATTTGCACACAGAAATGTGATAATGACCAGTTAATCTGTTTTTTGTTATGTTGATTGAGGGATAAATAATGGCCAGGACTCTGAGGATAACTCCCCTGCTCTTCTTCAAAATAGTGCCATGGGATCTTTTACGTCCACTTGTAAGAGCAGACGGGGTCTCAGTTTAACGTCTCATCCAAAAGATAGCACCTCGGACAGTGTAGCACTCCCTCAGCACTGCACTGAAGTGTCAGCCTAGATTTTTGTGCTCAAGTCTCTGGCGTGGAACTTGAACCCACAACCATGTGACTCAGAGGCGAGGATGCTGCGGCTGACAGAATGGAGGACATTCACTGACCTGCAGCCTATGTTTATGTGCACTTGTGCATTTGTTGTGACTGAATTCTTTGGCATTTTGTTCTTTACTTGAGGCTCCTAATAAACTCTTGAAACTGCTAGGTCACGATAGCATATTTGTTTTTTTAATAAAAGGAAATAGGAAACGATGAGGATGATGGCATCATATAGAGCGACCTTTAAAGCACCATGATAGAAGGGAGAAGCTACATATCATGCAGTAACCACAAAGGAACTATCGAGATGTTACCCAACTAATGAGACTTTGTACATTATATTAGCCAACAATAATGGAGTGATGCCGATATGTATTCAGCACTAACGTTATGAGGTGTTGGAAAGTCACACAAATGGTGCAATCAGCTGTTTATCCAACAGACATTCCTGTACAGAGTTCATATTTTAAGAGTATCCCCGTGTGATAAACAAATTGCAGAAATGGTGGAGTATGTTAATTTTCCATATTGAACTTAATACATAGTTCAGGCAGCACAGTTTGGATTTTAGCAGCTATCTACAATTACTTTGGGATCTTAAGGATATTTGTGCTTATATTATTCATTGTGTCTTTTAAATTTGGCACTATGTACATCTCGAATTATTGTGAACCTATATGCTACAAGTCATTGTGGTTGCCAAGGTAACACCAATTGATGATGTTTCCTGATGAGTTATGAAAAAAGGCTCATGCTGAGAAAGGTGGCTTTGGGAAATCACTTGTAATTGTTTTTGATGGAATTAAGTAGGTTGCTGTATTATAAACAATTTCCAAGCTTGATCCAAATTACTCATATTATTAAAGTAAATATTTGGAGATTGCAAACTGCCATGCTGAGCTGTGCAGGTGCATGTCATTATACAGTAGAGGGGATAAGAGGTGACTAAATATTTTCAAAAATATTGTATTAGTCAATTAGTCAGTTCAGCATAAAGTCTGAAATAAAGTCTACATAAATAGGCAGAAACTGCATGTAAAATACAGGAGCAAGAGTTCAACAGAACCACGCAGAAGTGTCATGTGCACATAAAGCTACTACACAAATGTTATTTGCAATGCCAACAAGAGTAGTAGCATACAAGTTCTGTAATCAGCTGCATGCTAGTGTTGGTCTACAAACCCAATAATGCCCTGCCCCCACAGCTGTACAACCACCAGCTATTGTTACTAGAGGGACCAACTTGTATCAAGACTGCAATTGGAGACACACACAGCTATCCTTGAGCATCAAAGTCACACAAAAATGGGCTTCATCAGTTTCACCACCCTCAGAAGCTCCATTTCTAAGGAGTTGTGTTCTTCCATCTGCATGGGTTCATTCCGTCTGTGATGAGAAACCGATTAGTGAAGACAAATGTAGGTTCCTTGCAGTCAGAATCAGGTGAACTTATAATGGGGAACAAAGAAATGGCAGACCAATTTGGTTCTGCCTTATTTAAGGAAGACACAAATAACCTTCCGGAAATATTAGGGGACCGAGGGTCTAGCGAGAAGGAGGAACTGAAGGAAATCCTTATTTGTCAGGTAATTGTGTTAGGGAAATTGATGGGATTGAAGGCCGATAAATCCCCAGGGCCTGATAGGCTGCATCCCAGAGTACTTAAGGAAGTGGCCCTAGAAATAGTGGATGCATTGGTGGTCATTTTCCAACATTCTATAGACTCTGGATCAGTTCCTATGCATTGGAGGGTAGCTAATGTAACCCCACTTTTTAAAAAAGGAGGGAGAGAGAAAACAGGGAATTATATACCTGACATCAGTAGTGAGGAAAATGTTAGAATCAATTATTAAAGACGTAATAGCAGCGCATTTGGAAAGCAGTGACAGGATCGGTCCAATTCAGCATGGATTTATGAAAGGGAAATCTTGCATGACAAATCTTCTAGAATTTTTTGAGGATGTAACTAGTAGAGTTGACAAGGGAGAACCAGTGGATGTGGTGTATTTGGACTTTCAAAAGGCTTTTGACAAGGTCCCACACAAAAGATTAGTGTGCAAAATTAAAGCACATGGTACTGGGGGTAATGTATTGACGTGGATAGAGAACTGGTTGGCAGACAGGAAGCAAAGAGTAGGAATAAATGGATCCTTTTCAGAATGGCAGGCAGTGACTAGTGGGGTACCGCAAGGTTTAGTGCTGGGACCCCAGCTATTTACAATATATATTAATGATTTGGACGAAGGAATTGAATGTAATATCTCCAAGTTTCCAGGGTGGCAGTGTGAGCTGTGAGGCGGATGCTAAGAGGCTGCAGGGTGACTTGAACAGGTTAGGTGAGTGGGCAAATGCATGGCAAATGCAGTATAATGTAGATAAATGTGAGGTTATCCACTTTGGTGGCAAAAAAGGGAGGCAGAATATTATCTGAATGGTGACAGATTAGGAAAAGGGGAGGTGCAACGAGACCTGGGTGTCATGGTACATCAGTCATTGAAAGTTGGCATGCAGGTGCAGCAGGCGGTGAAGAAGGCAAATGGCCTACTCCTGCAGCCATGATCATATTGAATGGTGGTACAGGCTCAAAGGGCCAAATGGCCTACTCCTGCACCTATTTTCTATGGTTCTATTCTATCAGGACAATTAAATGCTGCCTGTGGTTATGACAGAAAATACCTGCCATTCACCTCAGCCTAACTTCAAGAATTTCTCTCCAGTTATCTTATTCTGTCTCTCCTAAATAAACTATCACAAAGCATTAGAGTCATGTGCCCCAGCCTACATCCTCCAACTCTGGATTACTGCTTGTCGTCTGTCCCACCACTAGAGATCCCCATGACCCTGCTCTTTAGAACTCACCCACAAAATCACTTTGTCTTGCCATCTTTCCTTCCTTCAAAATCCTCTGAAAGATCTTACTCAACCATGCCTTTGGTTTCCCATACCTCTTAAACTTTCTTGACTCCTACCAGCAATCCTCTTCTCCCCCTTGTAAAGTGTCGTTTGCAGAAGAGAGTTCCGAATTTCGACCACCCTTTGTGTGGAAGTGTTTCCTAATTTCACTCCTGAAAGGACTGGCTCTAATTTTTAGACTATGCCTCCTAGCCCTAGAATCGTCAACCAGCAGAAATAGTTTCTCTCTATCTACCCTATCTTGAAAACTTTGATCAGATCACCCCTTAACTTTCTAAATACAACCGTAATTTGTGTAATCTCTCCTCGTAGCTTAACCCTTGCAGTCCGGTTTTAATTCTGGTAAACCTACGCTGCACTCTCTCCAAGGCTAATGTATCCTTCCTAATACAAAAGCAAACTACTGTGGATGCTGAAATCTGAAATAAAAACAGAACATACTGGAAATCTCAGCAGGTCAGACAGCATCTGTGGAGAGAAACAGAGTTAGCGTTTCAGGTCGACGATCCTTCGTCAGAACTGGTGAATGTTCAAAATGAACACATTCTTAAGGAGCACTGAAAGGGAGAGGAAAGGAAAAAACAAAAGGGAAGGTCTGTGATAGGGTGGAGGGCAGGAGAGATTTAAGAGAGAAAAGGGATGATGAGCCGACTTGAGATGGTAATGGCAGAAGTTAGGAAAAGGTTAAACTGGTTAGGGTGTGAATGGCGGAATAATTAGCAGCTGCCATGGGAGACAAAGAGAAAAAAATTACATAGGTTTGGCGCGTGGAGGGGGGGAGCTAAAAAAAGGAAGAAAGTGAGCCAAATATGGTCAGAGGTTATGGTCTGAAATTGTTGAACTCGATGTTGAGTCCAGAAGGCTGTCAAGTGCCTAATCGAAAGATGAGATGCTGTTTCTCGAGCTTGCATTGAGCTTCATTGGAACAGTGTAGGAGGCCGAGGATGGAGAGGTCAGAGTGGGACTGGAATGGGGAATTAAAGTGACAGGTGACCGGAAGCTCGGGATCACACTTACGAACTGAACAGAGGTTTTCTGCAAAGCGGTCACCCAATCTGTGTTTGGTCTCCCCAGTGTAGAGGAGACCACATCGTGCGCAGCAAATACAGTATACTAAATTGAAAGAAGTACAAGTAAAATCGCTGTTTCACCTGGAAGGAGTATTTGGGGCACTGTGGGAAGGGAGGAGGTAAAAGGGCAGGTGTTGCACCTCCTGCGCTTGCACGGGAAGGTGCCATGGGAAGGGGAGTGGATCCTGGAGATGACTGCAGAGTGGACCAGGGTGTCGCGGAGGGAGCAGTCCCTTTGGAATGCTGAACAGGGAAGATGTGATTGGTGGTGGGATCACGCTGGAGGTGGCGGAAATGGTGGAGGATGATCCGTTGAACGTGGAGGCTGGTGGTGTGAAAGGGGAAGACAAGGGGAACCCTTTTGTGGTTCTGAGAGGGAGGGGAAGGGGTGCGAGCAGAGGTGCGGGAAATAGAACAGACACGGTCGAGGGCCATGTTAACCACGGCGGAGGGGAATCCTCGATTGAGGAAAAAGGAAGACTTCTCAGAGGCACTAGTATGCAAGGTGGTGTCGTCAAAGCAGATGCGACGGAGACAGAGAAACTGGGAGAATGGAATGGAGTCCTTACAGGATGTGGGGTGGGAGGAAGTGTAGTGCCTCTGTCATGTCTTCTTTTATCAACATGTCTGCCATATGAGAGGCACCATATAAATGCTCATTGTTTTTGCTGTTGACCAGCTGCCTATTTGTCAAATAAGGGGTTAAAATAAACAAAAAATAATGTTTACTGAACTATCAGACTGACACTGTTGATAGGTCCACTTTAATGTTACTGTACCAGTTCATGTGTCACTGCCAAGAACAACAATGCTACAGAAATATGTACAAAGTATTAGAAATAGCCATCTTTGGTCACTTTAATAATCAGGGTCAACTGTAAACCAATCTGGTGGGTATATTGTGTTTAATCAGAGTTTAAGACAAAATATAACACATTAGTTAAATAGCAAAAACATACGACCCTGACAAGTAGCTGGTTCCCAATCCGATTGGACAAACGACTGGCGCACGTAAGCAGTTCTCTGACTTGCGGCCTCTCTAATTCTCTCATCTAGAGCTTCCATCAGTAAAACATGGGATCACTCAAAGAGCGTTCGACCATCCCAACTCCTGGTCTTCCCTCCACTGTTTGTGGGGATAAGCCCTCAGCGTGTTACTTTTATTGTGTTTTTAGGGGTGGGCCTGGAATTGGCTATTGACAACACCTTTCGGCCTATAGAAGTTCCCCAAAAAACTCAATACCCAATGGGGCTTCGAGTTCTCTGTCTAAAGTTGCCGATGAAGACCCACCCTGAAGGAGAGATCTTCACAACCATTACAATCTTTTCTTGTTTATAATTTTGAAGGCCAATCCATCCACCTGGACCCTCATACCTCATCCGGCCCAGTTCCCCCAAAGCTATAGGGGCCAAAGTACAGCCTCCTGAAAATGCCTCTAACCGCTAGAAAACACTGACCACATGGCGGAGACGAATTGCCGCCGATTTGGAGTCGAATGGCCGCCGCAAGCGAAATTCACCGAGGTGATTTTTCTGGCGGTCACCACTTCCACCGCACTGCTGCCAACCCCTTCTAAGTGCACCATCAAAGCACGCATCGCCGATCTCCCGCACCTACATCGATATTCAGGGCAAAAAAACCTTCAGGCCGCCGAGCGGGACCCCCGACAACTTTTTCTATCGATGCATGTATTCACTGTGTGTGCGACATGGCTGTGCGGCGGGGAGGGGAGGGCGCACTGACGCCATTTTTTTTTTTTTTGTAGGACGACTGCTAGGTCCAGCCCAAAATTATGCCACCGGGTTCGGCCAAGCCGTCAACAGGCAGCCTAGCACCCCCTCTTGGGTGCCAGGCCGCTTGCCTGGCCGAAACCTCCCTGGTGGCCCAGTGGACCAAACTAAAATAATCGCAGAGCTCACAGCGGCTCTCCCCTTTAAGTGAAGGGGAGAGACGTGGTGACACACATGCGTCATGATGTCATCAGCGCCAGGCTGATGACTGACAGCGGTGGAGATTCCGTCCCACCTCCACTTCTGCCCCTCCAGAGTGCTCACCGCCACACTACTGCCCCCATTATGACCAACTTCCGGTCCGCTCCAAAAAAAATGACAAAGAGTTGAATTTCGCGAAAGAGGCCACCTCATCCGCAGCGGCAGTGAAAACACAACAAAAGCAGTAGGTGCGACCCGTTTCAGGCGGATCTGAATTTCTACCCCATAGTCTCCTATCTCATCCTGCCTTGTCCAGCCAGTGCATGTCTCAGGCACAACCGCGGGCCATTAAATGAGAGGCTCTAGCCACAGCAGTCTCACTCCTGCCGGTCGTCATGGATACTCTAACTCCTATTTCTTCTATTCTATGTATTTTATAATAATTAACTTCGCAAGCAGTTCTGTTAAAGAAACTCCAAATTCTACCATACCATTATAATTGGTAATTAGCAATAATGGAAGAAACATTAGGTTGGGCCTTTATTGGCCAAATTAAAGACTAAGTCAAAAATCTGACTCTGACTCTGACTCTCTAATCTGACTCATTAAAAGCAAGGTCTTGATTCTAATGCAATAGGAAAGCAAAGCTTAAGCAGTCCCAGATAAAACTTAACTTATTAACCCTTTACTTGTCACGAGCAGAACCATACAATCATTTAAACACGGTATTATGTTAGGTATCCCTAATTTCTAACAAAAGAAACAGACATCCCATGTCAGTGTTCTGCCAATTATTTCCCGATGGTTGAGCTTCACTGCGCATTACCTGACCTCTCACCACAATATGCAGAAACTGCACTGCAAGATAATCTGCTGTTATCTACTCTGTTCTGTTCATAACGTAGGATTCAAAATAGTTTTAACTGTTTTACCTGATATTAATCAACTATGCGTGAGCCGTCCCAGATTCCAGTGCATTTTACCAAAAGGAAAAAAAATGAGTTAATAGTTATTTAGTTTTCCTATTAAAAATAATGAGGTTTTGAGAAAATAAAATCGAAAACATCAGGAGGGCAATGTAAATACTGATCTCATTATTTTAGCCAAGATACAGAAATGTTATTGTAATTTCAATAGGTCAATAGATTAACTTGACACAATACTCCCAGTAACTCACAATGAAATGCTGCAGGTTGGTGAGTGGCGAGGCAAACCCTCTTGATTACTTTTAGCTTCAGGCTCACATTTAATGAAAAATGTTCCTTGCAAAGCAATATTTATTCCACTGACAAAAATTGCCATCATTCACAGAAGGATCAGAAATTCTAATTAAAGTCAGATGTTTAAAAGGCGCTGTAATTATGTAAAAGTGTTGAGTAAACTTTGGGAAGGCAGTAGAGCTATATGTCATTTACATTGCAATGCAGAAATGGTGCAATGATTTTATGCAGTGGGAGTTACATCACTGATTAAAGTGTTTGTAAACATACTTTTACATACTTTTACATACAATGGATACATTACCCTTTTTATGAATTTGCTCTTGAGATGGGGGGGATGCTACCACATTGATTGTCCACATTGATTGTCCATCCCTAGTTGCCCTGAGAAAGTGGTGGGCCTTCTACTTGAACCGCTGCAGGTGTTTAGAGAATCTAGGATATTAACAAGCAAATCAGACTAAAGGGAATGCATGAGGTGCATTCATACATAGGATTGCATAGGATATACAACACAGAAACAGGCTATTCGGCCCAACCAGTCCATGCCGGCATTTATGCTCCACTCGAGCCTCCTCCCGTCTTTCCTCATTTAAATCTATCAGCATAACCCTCTATTCACTTCTCCCTCATATGTTTGTCTAGCCTTCCCTTAAATGCATCTATACTAGATGCTTCAACCACTCCATGTGGTAGCGAGTTCCACATTCTCGCCACTCTTTGGGTAAAGACTTTCTTCTGAATTTCCTATTTGATTTTTTGGTGACTATCTTATATTGATAGCCTCTAGTTATGCTCTTCCCCACAAGTGGAAACATTCTCTCTGTATACACTCTACCAAAATCTTTCATAATTTTAAAGAACTCTATTAGGTCACCCCTCAGCCTTCTTTTTTCAAGAAAAAAAGAGACCCAGCCTGTCCACCCTTCCCTGATATGTATAACCTCGCCTCGTTCATGCCTCATTCATGTGTTTGTCACCTCCAGACTCAACTATTCCCATGCTATCCTGACTGCCCTCGCATTCTGCACCTTCCATAAACTTCAGCTCGTCCAAAACTTGGCTGACCAAGTCCAACCCTCCAGCCAATTAGCACTGCCCTCGCTGAAGTACATTGGCTCCCAGTGCACTAACACCGTCGCTTTAAAATTCTTATCATTTTGTTTAAATCCTTTCACAACCTCTTCTCTTACCTATCTCTGTAACCTCCTCCAGCCCTACAATGCTTCCCTCCCCAAAATGTTCCATTCCTATCTCTGGCCTCTTATGCATTCCTATTTCACCCCACCATTTGGAGCCATACCTAGGTCACGCTGTGTAATTCCTTCCCCAAAGCCCTCCAACTACTCACCACCTTCTCCTCCTTCAGACACTCCTTAAAACCCACGTCTTTGACCAAGCTTTTGGTCAACTAATATCTCCTCCTTTGGCTTGATGTCCATATTTTGATTACAGCTCTGTCAAGAGCCTTGGCATGTTTCTCTACATTACAGATGCTTTATAAAAGCAAGTTATGTTGTGCGTGACTGCTCGGAATTTGCTGCTGTGCTCAATGCTAATACTGGTTCCAAAAGTGAAGAAAAATTCTGTTCCCTAGAACTCACAGAATCATAGAAACCTACAGCACAGAAGGAGTCCATTTGGCCCGTCGTGCATGTGCTGGCTCTTTGAAAGAGAAGTCGTGCTTAGTCCCACACCTTTTGACTATAACCCTGTAAGTTCCTTATCATCAAGTACCTGTCCAACTCTCTTTTAGAATTATTTATGCAATCAGCCTCCACCACCTTTTCAGATAGAGCTCAGTGGAAATAATTCTCATCTCCCCTCTAGATTTTTTGACAATGATTTTAAATCTATGACCTCCAGTTATTGACTCACTCATCAGAAGGAATAGTTTTCCTTTCTCTATTCTAGAAAAACCTCTCATCATCTTGAAAACCTATATTAGATCACCTCTTAACCTTCTCTGTCCCAAGGAGAACAGCCCTAACTTTTCCAACCTCTCCTCATAACTGAAATCCCTCATCCCTGGTAACATCCTGGTAAACCTCCTCTTTACCCTTACTAAGCCTATTACATCTTTCCTGAAGCATGGTGCCCAGAATGGTCCACAATATTCCAGCTGAGGCCAAGCCAAGGGATTTATAAAGTTCCAGCACGATAACTTTGCTTTTATATAAACCCAAGTAGCCCATATGCTTTTTTAACCACCTTATCAACTTGCCCTACTGCCTTTAAGGATTTATGTATGTGGACACCAAGGTTTCTCTGCTCATCTACAGGCGCGAAAACCCGGAACTTGCGATCTGTCAAGAATCTGCCCCAGGAAAAGGGCATCCATGGGCGGAGATTTGCCCAACTTCTGCCCAACGAATGCCTGTGAAATTCTTACGCCTGGTAACAGCAGGCATAAAGCTTACTTTTACCAGCGTAAGAGTTTAAATGAATATAAAAATAAATTGTTTTCAATCATTTAAACACCTGTAAAATAAGGTAAGGTTATTGTTAGCCCCTTTTAAACATTTACATTTATTTTTCAAAAAATACATAATTTCTTCTAAATGTTTAATTATATTGTATTTTAATTCATTTTAAATATGTAATATTTTTAAAATTTATTTGTTATGTTAAATGTGTTGTTAATGTGGTCCCCATTCATGCTTATGGGGATTCTGCACATCATCATCATTATCATCATAGGCAGTCCCTCGGGATCGAGGAAGACTTGCTTCCACTCTTAGCATGAGTTCTTAGGTGGCTGTACAGTCCAATACGAGAACCACAGTCTCTGTAACAGGTGGGACAAACAGTCGTCGAGGGAAAGGGTGGGTGGGACAGGTTTGCCGCACGCTCTTTCCGCTGCCTGCGTTTGATTTCTGCATGCTCTCGACGACGAGACTCGAGGAGCTCAGCGCCCTCCCGGATGCAGTTCCTCCACTTAGGGCAGTCTTGGGCCAGGGACTCCCAGGTGTCAGTGGTGATATTGCACTTTATCAGGGAGGCTTTGAGGGTGTCCTTGTAACATTTCTGTTGCCCACCTTTGGCTCATTTGCCGTGAAGAGTTCCGGGGAGAGTGCTTGCTTTGGGAGTCTTGTGTTTGGCATGCGAACTATGTGGCCTGCCCAGCGGAGCTGATCAAGTGTAGTTAGTGCTTCAATGCTGGGGATGTTGGCCTGGTCGAGGACGCTAACGTCGGTGCGTCTGTCCTCCCAGGGGATTTGTAGGATCTTGCGGAGACATCGTTGATGGTATTTCTCCAGTGACTTGAGGTGTCTACTGTACATGGTCCATGTTTCTGAACTATACAGGAGGGCGGGTATTACTACAGCCCTGTAGACCATGAGCTTGATGGCAGTTTTGAAGGCCTGGTCTTCAAACACTCTTTTCCTCAGGTGGCCGAAGACTGCACTGGCGCACTGGAGGCAGTGTTGGATCTTTTCGTCAATGCCTGCTCTTGTTGATAGGAGGTTCCCGAGATATGGGAAGTGGTCCACATTGTCCAGGGCCATGCCGTGGATCTTGATGGCTGGGGGGCAGTGCTGTGCAGCGAGGACAGGCTGGTGGAGGACCTTTGTCTTACGGATGTTTAGTGTAAGGCGCATGCTTTCGTACGCCTCAATAAATATGTCGACTATGGAGTTCAGCCTCAGTATGTGCGCAAACGTAGGTGTCGTCCGTGTAGCTCGACGACAGAGGTTGGGGTGGTCTTGGACCTGGCCTGGAGACGGCGACAGTTGAACAGGTTCCCACTGGTTCTGTCGTTTAGTTCCACTCCAGCGGGGAGCTTGTCGACTGTGAGGTGGAGCATGGCAGTGAGAAAGATTGAGAAGAGGGTTAAGGCAATGACGCAGCCCTGCTTGACCCCGGTCCAGTTGTGGATTGGGTCTGTGATGGATCCGTTAGTAAGGATCACGGCCTGCATGTCGTCGTGGAGCAGGTGGAGGATGGTAACGAACTTTTAGCGGTATCCGAAACGGAGGAGGACAGTCTATAGACCCTCGCGGTTGACGGAGTCAAAGGCCTTTGTAAGGTCGAAGAAGGCCATGTATAAGGGCTGGCACCGTTCCCTACATTTTTCCTGCAGCTGTCGTGCTGCAAAAATCTTGTTCGTTGTTCCCCGTAGGGGACGAAATCCGCACTGCAACTTCGGGAGCAGCTCCTCGGCCACAGGGAGAAGATGGTTGAGGAGGACTCTAGCGACGACTTTCCCAGTGGCTGATAGCAGGGAGATTCCTCTGTAGTTGTCGCAGTCGGACTAGTCCCCTTTTTAAAGATGGTCACGATCACTGCATCGGTTCGCAAGCGTTCTTGGTGTAACGTGGGTCAGCCCAACCAATGAAAGAAGGGATCCCCATTCATGCTAATGGGGAATCCGTATGTATAGAATCCTCAATCGAGGACAGCACCTCAATCGAGTCTCTGTCTTTGACCCAAGTGTTCTCGACTCCATCCCTTGGATACGTGGGCCTTGATGCAGGCCTACGTGTAGAGGCCCAGGAGCGCGAGTCTCCGTGGATCCCGGACCATCACTTAGGTTCGTAGATTTTTTGCCGTTTGAAGGCATCCACCAAAGGGAAACCTCCAAGCGCAAAATCAGGCCCAATGCCGCATATCCACGTCATTGAATAGCACATTCACTCCTCCCTATCAACCTCTTTCAGCCAAGTAGAGATATCAGGCAGAAATGTCCAACTCATAACATAGGAAGCATTAGCTTTTGCCATAAGAACAGAACCCAATATCTAGGACCAGGATCTTAATGAAAGCACCTTAGAATACAATATGCTTATAAGGAGATTAGCACAGACCTAAAAGACTTCATTCCCCCACCAATGCCCAGTGAAATCTTAGTTTATAAAGGAAAAATGGGGAGAAATCAAAAGCTTTTCTCTGAGCTCAATATTAATTGCCCTTGAAATTAGAATTAGCCAATAGACATAGAAATTATTCACAACTTCTTGATGAAAGGCTTGCTCCAGAAGTCAGAAAAGCAGTTTCATTTTAAAAAGGTCAGAAGCACAATTCTCAGAATTATATGCTGTCAACTTGATCATTCTAATGGGAAAATATTGCAGCCTATTATAGAGATAGCGATTCAAGCATCTAATGATGGTAAATTAAAGTCCCTGGTGGTTTAGGAGAGGCAGGTTGTGTACAACAGATGCAATGGAATACATAGTTGGTGGATGTGACAATGTGAGTGATATTGCATTCAGAGAGCATATAACAACTTACAAATATTTTATTTACTAACAAATATCTTATGGCACTGCTCACATTGAGCCAGAGGATTTATAAGAACAGAGATATTGCAAGGAGCATTATCAGGGACATTGATTTATCAACATAGAAGGTAGGCTGAGGCCTGGCAGTAGTGGAATGGAAGCTTAGGATCTAGCAGTTCTGGGGGGAATGGTCCCAGGCTCTGGGAGCACTGAAGGCAGGGGTGGGGGTGATTTGTGGTCAGGAATAATATAGACAGAAACCCTCCCTGGTGGCCCAGTGGACCTAACTAAAGTAATCACAGAGCTTGCAGTGTCTCTCCCTTTTAAGTGAAGGGGAGAGACGCGGTGATGCACCAGCATATTGATGCCATCAGCACTATGCTCTGCCCGCCCCCACTTTTGCCCTTCTTATGACACACACTCCGCTCCCGTCCCCAATTCCGATCCCATTATGACCGACTTCCGCTCTGCTCGAGAAAAAAAGACAAAGAGCTGACGGTGAAAACACAGGAAACACGGTAGATGAGACCCGTTTCCGGCGGGGGTGAATTTCGGCCCCACAATCTTTGCTGATATTTAGAAAGGAAAACAAGGAAACCACAGCCACTGCTAATCAAAGTCTTGTCCAACTGAACATTTTGTTGCAAAGAGTTTGTTATCTGAAATAATTCTTTGGAAATTCAAACTCCAGTTTGTTTTAATGTCTTTTGGGAAAAGTGAAAAAAACTTGCAAATTCTCACAGGATGAAGAGATATGTCCTTCTGCTTCTAATGCACGTTGGGAAATTCTACACACGCTCAAAATGTGGTGCAATTTTTTCTTGAGAATGAAAGCATTAAAAGACACAAAAGACAGCTAAATGGGCAAGCTTGATCATGTTATTGTGAAATGTGTAATTTTTGATTTTGGTTAAAATTTTATTTTGGACATTATAACTTTCAATTATTGAGAAAAAAAATGTCAGATAATTTTAAAAACATTTTTTTTAATTGGTTCATCAACAAACCATTACAGGAACCTGCTTACATTGAAACTTCCCATTCAAAATGTTTCCGTAGGTAATTACAATTGTTAAATGTTGACATGAAAGGGTGATTAAAAATTATGACAACAGGAAGCAAGGGTTGTGGATTGGAGGTGTGTGCACGCACAAAATTTTTCACAACATATAGATTGACATCCATATGGGGAAACCGATAGTGCAGACCCTGTCCAGTGCTGTCAGTGCCTGTCCTATTCAGGCATTCCTGCACATAAGAGCATAAGAAATAGGAGTAGACCATTTTGCTCCCCGAGTCTGCTCCGCCATTTAATAAGATCGTGGCTGATCTGATCGTGGGCTCAGCTCCACTTCCCTGCCCACTCCCCATTACCCTGACTCCCTTATCGTTCAAAAATCTGTCTATCTCCATCTTAAATATATTCAATGACCCAGCCTCCGCAGTTCTCTGGGGCAGAGAATACCACAGATTTATGACCCTCTGAGAGAAGAAATTCCTCCTCATCTCAGTTCTAAATGGGCGACCCCTTATTCTTAAACTATGCCCCCTAGTTCTAGATTCCCCCACCAGTGGAAACATTCTCTCTGCATCTACCTTGTCGAGCCCCCTCAGTATCTTATGTTTCAATAAGATCACCTCTCATTCTTCTAAACTCCAATGAGTATAGGCCCAACCTGCTCAACCTTTCTTCATAAGTCAACCCCTTCATCTCAGGAATCAACCTAGTGAAGCAAGTATATCCTTCCTTAAATACGGAGACCACAACTGTACACAGTACTCTAGTTGTGGCCTCACCAATACCCTGTACAGTTGTAGCAGGACTTCCCTGCTTTTATTCTCCATCCCCCTTGCAAAAAAGGCCAAAATTCCATTTGCCTTCCTGATTACTTGCAGTACCTGCATACTAACTTTTTGTGTTTCATGTACAAGGACCTCCAGGTCCTTCTGTACTGCAGCATTTTGTAATCTCTCAATTTAAATAATAATTTGCTTTTTTATTTATCCTGCCAAAGTGGATAACCTCGCACTTTCCCACATTATACTCCATCTGCCAAATGTTTGCCCACTCACTTAGCCTGTCTATATCCCTTTGCAGATTCTTTGTGTCCTCACATCTTGCTTTTCCACCCATCTTTGTATCATCAGCAAACTCGGTTACATTACACTCGGTCCTTGTGCAAGATTAAGATGACCTCATCTGGTAATGCAAAGTCAACTGATTTGAATATTTTTCTGCCACTCCTGGCATATTGTTCATCATGCGCCAGGAATCCCAAGGAGATGGGAGTTGGAATTACAGGCACCAGCATGTCAGTCACAGTCTGCTGCTTCCCATAGAACACTGGGAGGATTTTCCTGTGTTGGGGAGAAGAGTGTGGTAAAGAGCACCAGGCAAGAGGTTTTCAAATGTATTAAATCAGTGACACTCCTTCAGCGCAAATGATCTCTGAGCAACTGGAGGCACAATTTAGGCACTCCAAATGTATCAGCCATGATCTTATTGAATGGCGGAGCAGGCCCGAGGGATCGTATGGCCTACTCCTGTTCCTATTTCTTATGTTCTTATTATAGGGAGGCCCCCTAATTGAATTTTATTTTCAGGCCTTCAGTCAGCTTTGTGTAATGCTTAAGTTACAAGCTCCCAGTGCCCTCCACATTGTGGTGTGGCATGTTGCAGGGTTTAGGCCTTCACGTCTGCTGATACAAATGCACCCATCATTACATTATTGACCCCAGTGGTCTTAGGAAGTTCATGCTTCTGATTATACATTGGTGCTTGAAGAAGCTGAGAGAAGTTAATGGGCACCACAATGAATTAGAGTTGAAATAGGAACTGGACATTTTCCGTTATTAATGCTGGAAATAATGTACTTACAGGGTCATAGTTTTATGGACTGCACTTTAGTGCCAATGTTAACTTTGCTAATGTCTCATAGATAGCGAACAGTACCAAATCAAAAACAGGTCAGATGCTGGATATTCTGCAGCGGATACCTCAACTCCTGACTCCCCAAAGGCTTTCCACCATCTACAAAGCACAAGTCAGGAGTGTGATGGAATACTCTCTACTTGCCTGGATGAGTGCAGCTCCAACAACACTCAAGACACTTGACACTATCCAGGACAGAGCAGCCCACTTGATTGGCACCCATCCACCACCTTAAACATTCACTCCCTCCACCATCGATGTACAGTGGCTGTAATGTGTACCATCTACAAGATGCACTGCAGCAGTTCGCCAAGGCTTCTTTGGCAACACCTCACAACCCCTCGCCTCTGCCACCTAGAAGGGCAGGGGCAGCACATACATGGGAACACCATCACCAGCAAGTTTCCCTCTAAGTTGCACACCATCCTGACTTGGAAATAATTTGCCGTTCCTTCATCGTCGTTGGATCAAAATCCTAGAACTGCCTCCCGAACAGCACTGTGGGCGTACCTTCACCACACGGACTGCAGCGGTTCAAGAAGGCAGCCCACCACCACCTTCTCAACGGCAATTAGAGGTGGGCAACAAATGCTGGCCTTGTCAGCGACGCCCACATACCGTGAATGAATTTTAGAAAGTTTTATTAATAGGAATAATTTGTAAAACTTCCACAAAAGTTGACACAAAGGACTGTGGTTTGAAGGTTTGTAAAGTTTGAAGTGATTATTGTCTTGATATTTACCCCGTCCCCCATGATGGGCAGGAGAGGGTCAGGGTTGGGGTTAAAAAATGAAATCAGTGTAATCCGACCCCAACACGGCGTGATTGCGACTGCCACCATTTTTACGGTAGCAGATATTGGGACGTCCAAAGCGGGACGCTGATTTACATATTTAAATCGGGCTCCTACAATACAATTCAGTGGCTGATTGAAATTACCTGCTACTGCACAGGTTTCCCGGGAGTTGGGAAACGCGGCAGTGAAATGGTGACGGGAACTACCATCTCCCCAAGGTAAGTGACTCTTTTAGCTCTCCTTGTGGGCCAGGAGGAGCAGGAGTTCCCCCCGCCTCCACCCCCCCCCCCACTCCCACCCCCAGGGTCTGTCAAGGAAGTCTTCAATCTCCCCAAGCCACAATCGCCAGCCTCCCCACCCCTCCCAATTGCTGACTGGAGTTTCTTTCCCAGTGCTGACCTCCCACCTGCTCGCGATTGCCAATCTCCCCCGCACCGCCCCATCACCTCCCCGCATCCCATCCCATCCCCCCTAACCGATTGCTGGGGACCGTCACAAGGGTCTCGATGCTCATGCTCCCTCACGCCCCATTTGGCTGTCTGCCAGGTGGAGGGGCGGAGTTACAGTATTCAAATGAGGCCCTGCCATTATGATGGGCAGGGGCTCTGCGTCTACAGCCTTGCCAGGTTCTTGGGCCACTTTCAGCCTCACCCACACCCTCCCCGTAAATATTGGGGCCTATTAATCCCTAAATGACAAAGTTAATGCACCAAAGAGCAGGACGGAACAAAGAAGATGAACACTTATGAATGTATGTTACGGCACTTCATTATATTTATTAGAGAATTGTAGAATATCAAAACAAAAGAGAGCAGCAGACTGCCCTTATAAATTCTTTCAGCTCCGTAGATCAATATTTCAACATTTCTTAAATTAAAAACACACAATGTTAAATTCAGGTTATATAATCTGAGATTGAGCATTCAGTTCACTTGCACAGAGACTATACATTTTCATGCAGTCTTTCTATTAGATGATGTATAACAGCCACTAAGTCCACATATATTGATAGAGAATTCAGAAAATGCAGCACTTAAAAAACATTCATTTGGAAGCAAAACAATACAGAATACGTTGATGGGCCTGTCATTGGCATGCATTTGAGCAAAAAGCAAGCACAAACGTATGCAAAATATTTTAAAGCATTACATCTCTACTACAAAACCATTTGTAAAATATGGCATCACATCTTCTTATAATTTCTAAGTGGTAGCTTTAAAGAGAGCACAACTTCTCTATTCAACATGCCTCCTCTCACCCCCTTTACTGTCACCTTAGCAGACCAACATCATTATTTTGGAGCATTCCATTTACTTCCATCATCTGCTTTAAATCACACTATCTTATTTAACTGCCAGTCAAAATAGTTCCATTGCCAACCTCACTCCCACATTGTTACATTGATTTCCATGAGTGCTCCTTACATAAGCTATATCTACATAATATATTATTGTATATGTGTATATATTGTCTCTAATGTGGTGATGACATTTAAGTGAATTGACATATGTAGGTGTATAGTTGTCCAAATCATTTCCTGCATTAAGCTCGTATAAAATGTTAAAGCTGCACTATCCCTTTTTTATGATTTACCTCTTAGCCTTTACAAACTCAAAATCAGATCATTCAATGATCTGTTTGTAATGAGATCGACTCAAAGTCTGAAACGTCAGGAATTTTAACTATGGTAAATCTAAATCAGATTTTTTTTTAAAGATTATATATAAAAAAAACATACCTGTTGTTGGCAGCCACAGGGGGCGCTGAAGAGTTGTGAGCAGAGCAGGTCCAGCGCCTGGTCCAGCCATTGTAAACTCATTGTACAGAGGGGTCCTTCAACAGGGGTTAGGCCCCTAATTAATATATGAAAAATGCCTGATACCTGCTCTAGGCAGCAGTCCGGAATGCCTACAAAGCCGCCTATCAGGTCCTGAGACAGAACCCTGAAATTGTTCCTTTTTGCCCCATTTTCCACCTGGAAAACAGGAGCGATGAGGACCAGTTTCTACTTTATTATTTAGGCCATGAGCAAAAGTAAACTGTTAATATAACTTCAAAAATCAATGAGGGCAATTTTCACCACTGGGGCACTAAACTAGCAGAGTGGATCTCCAGCCCGCTATTAAACCCGCCCAATTTTCATTTCCATTGAAGTCAATGGGTGGGCGATCCATTCCTCCAGCTTACTCTCCGAGCACTGAAGAGGAAAATTCGCTTCAAGCGAGAAGCACAATGCCAGCTGGGACTCGCAGAAGCAAAGAACAGTCGAGTTTGGAGGGAAGAGAAGTAATGCTTTCAAGGTAACTGATGGTATGAAATACAAAATGATAATTTATCAAATGCGTAACAAACCCAAAAATCATTGGCTGATACAAAAGATTTTCAAAAACTGGAGGATAAAATTTAGAAATCAAGAGATTTGGAGCCAATAGGAAATTTGGACAGAACTATTGGTGAGAACATGAACAGGGTTGAGATCAACTAAAAGGGGCCTTTTTTATTCTTATTAACTTCTATGTTCCTAGAGAAACTAAATGCTTTTCAATATTTTTTTTACCTTACTCCTAGAAGTCAGTTGTTGCATTTGCCTGGACTCCAGTGGAGCTGCATCAACTAAGTTCAGCACATAATGTGGTATATAGGCCAAAATTCACCACAAGCAGGCTGAAGATGTACCTATCTGATCTGATTGGCATGCACTGCTTCTCTAGTCACTCTTCTGGAGAACTTTAATTAAGAACACTTAACTGAAGGGAACAATTAGAAAAACAAATCTTAAGCTGACTAATGTTGTTAGGATGTCAGGAGGTAATTGATGTGCCCAGTGCCATAATATGTTGTCAAATCTAATTAGCTTATGGTGGCAACTAATCATACACCTACATATATCACCCACATACATATTCTTCATTGTAACTGGATTACAATTATATCCTTTAGTGTAATATTACATCATTACAACAATAAATCATACATAACACAAGTAAATGCCAATTAAAAATTGTGAGTAGAAGATACAGTCAGTATAATAAAATGGACATTTTTAAAAATGTGTGATAAACTTCAGGACAATTGGTTTTGAATGATACGATTTAGATTTCATTATGGTGAATATAATCTAAGGGCAAATCTCATTCCCATTTCATTCAGTCCGACCGAAATTTTAAAAGCTTTAATATTTTCCCAATGCAGTTGAAACCCAATGAATTGTCTACACATATTATTCTGACATGTTGCATTCTGATGAAGTTTTGAAGCATTCTGATGAGATCTCACTTCACAAGATCCTGTACACATCGTGCTTTATGTCACTGTTCTCCTTGACTCACTGACCTACATTGGCTCCCGGTTAAGCTACGCCTCGATTTCAAAATTCTCATCCTTGTTTACAAATCCCTCCATAGCCTCACCCCTCCCTATCTCTGTAATCTCCTTCAGCCTCACAACCACCCCCCACCCATCCCCGAGATGTCCGCGTGCCTCAAATTCTGCCCTCTTGAGCATCCCTGATTATAGCTCCTCAACCATTGGAACCTAGGCCCCAAGTTCTGGAACTCCCTCCCTAAACTCTCCACCTCTCTACCTCTCTTTCCTCCTTTAAGATGCTCCTTAAAACCTACATCTTTGACCAAGCATTTGGCGATCTGCCACAATTTCTTCTTATGTGGCTTGGTGTCAAATTTATTTGTTTTGTCTTAGAACACTCCTGTAAAGCGCTTTGGGATGTTTTACTATTTTAAAGGTGCTATATAAATACAAGTTGTTGTTGTTGCTACCCTTCAAATTACTTTAGGAATGTTTAGGACTATCAACATATGCTTCTATATAGAGACAAACATAAATTCAATCCTGCAAATCCGAAATGAACAAAATCTATCATAAGTAGGAATAGTCCTAACTATATAACATTTGCCATAAACTTAATGCCATCGCTGACTAAGCACTGTGTTGTTTTATGTGGAAAGCTAGATTTAGTATAATTACTATATAGAATTACTGCAATGATATTGTATTCCAGTGACTCTCTGACTGTAACCTGGTTGGTGCAAAAAGACTTCTCTTACAGCTTGTATTATAAACAACAATAACCTGAAGGACTAACAACTATACTGCAAAGGTATAAGCCACTAGAGCTGCAGAGCTGGAAATGTGTTCAGATTATTCAGCCCAGAAATATACTTGTGGCCCTTGGAAGTTTTCATTTTCCTTGTAATAGATCTTTATTGAGACTCTAAAGCTGGCATTACCTGAAGCTGTTTACAGAACAGATACACTTTAAGAGACCAATCAGTGATAAAATTTTAGAGATCCTAATGACTCACTGCTTCACGACAGAACACTTGTAAATTTAAATTGGATACAACTTTCCTGGAGGGCAGTCTATTTCATTAGTTAGAAATGCAAGGACTACTGAAAAATGTAGAAATATTTAAAGCCAGTCTTTAAAATCAAGCTTATAAACAGGATATTAAATCTTAATCATATCAAACTATTTTCCTTTTTATTACCTTCCTTCTATTGCCAAAGTAATGAACTGTAAATGGGAAATAATGGGCTAGACTTTCCCGAACCCTTCAATACCCGCCCAGAAAAACCGCTAGCGTGTTGCAACTAACTGCTGAGAATTTCCATAATTAGGGTAAAAATAATCGCCTGGCGAGAAAATGGATCTTGCCCTAGTATTCTCAGCGGTTAAAGGCGAAACTGGGTGAAACGGGCGGTTCTTAAAAAAAAAAATTCTCCGAGGCTGCGGTTGGGCTTAGGGAGGGGGGAAAACTTCATATTTTTAAAATCCTTAATCAAACCACACAAACATACCAGGGTAGTGTTGAACATCATTAACCCAAGCTGAGCTATCGGGCATCACTTGAACCTGACGTGATCGGACCAGCTCTCCTTTTACACCGCTCCGCTCCATTTTACTTTCCGTTGGAAGTCCTGGATAATAAAATGCGGCGGGGTGTGAAACGGACAGCCAATCCGAGCCGAGCATTTTTCTGCCGGGCGGTTAGGCTAGAATCCATCATCTGAGAAAGGGTTCTGAGGAGGTGTTCTTCAGTCAAAATTTCACCTGAATTGTGTTTTTTCGACAGGTGCTGCCTAAGTGTCTCCAGTGGTTTATGTTGGTGTTTCAGATTGCCAGTTGCCTGCAGTATTTTGCTTTTTGAGACATCTACCAAGGTTGCATTTACACTGCAGCTGAGAAGCGGTCTTCACTTCCTACCAATCCTACTGTTTTGTCAAATTCGGATCCAAGTCCCGACCTCACTGTGGAGCAAAGTACCGAGACCTTAAAACTCTCAGTCTGTTTTGCTTTGTTGTCTAGTCGAGCCCGAGTCTCATCGCCGAGAGCATGCAGAAATCAAGCGCAGGCAATGGAAAGAGCGTGTGGCAAATCTGTCCCACCCTCCCTTAACCTCAACGACTATCTGTCCTACCTGTGACAGGGACTGTGGCTCTCGTATTGGACTGTTCAGCCACCTAAGAGTGGAAGCAAGTCTTCCTCGATTGTGAGGGACTGCCTATGATGACTCCAGGTTTATGCTTACCTGTAGTGTCACTGCAAAGTGAACCGCTTCACACTGACACTACAGCTGTACTGTCATTGCACCTTAAGATATAAAGCAGAAACTGCCCAAAAAAATCCAGAAACAATTTTTAGATTACTCTGCACTTGACAGTATACACTGTGCACTAAATGCTATCAATCAGGAGTTCTGGAAATCAAACTCAATTGTGCATATGTTTCATTTCCCCTTTGTTAATGAGTCTCATCTCTTTTCCTCTGATAGCAATCCCCATCTCCACAGTTTGCTTTATGTCCATTGTTGTGTCAGATCAATCTCTTTCACTGATTTCACATCTTTCCTCCCTTGCGACATGTCTTTCCTTCCAACAGAAATGACCTACTCTCGGCTAGAAGTCGGGAGTGGGGTACTGAAGTTGCATGATCAACCATGATCATATTGAATGTCGGTGCAGGCTCGAAGGGCCGAATGGTCTGCTCCTGCACCTATTTTCTATGATTCTATGTTTATATCCCAGATTGATTCAATTTTTTTTACCCAGGCCTTCTCAACAAAATATTTCCCAGCCAAAAACTATATTGTTCCTTTTTCAGTTAAAATCTCAGGAATCCTTGTGGTACCACACACAGCAGTCAAACTCAGCATTTCATTCTATTTCCATATCTATCTGAAAACTGAGTGAAGCACCAAGCAAGGGATTAACATTTCACCAAGAGTGATATATTGAACCATTATTGATATTGAGGATGCTTCACTGATCTTATGTACTTAAAGGTGATCTGTCTCCATGAAGGTGTGCCTCAAACATTTATTTTTGATTTATTTACAAACACACAAAGCAATGAGGGAAATTGATTTAAAAGGTACCAACACATCACTTGAACATGCCTTTATAATTTAAAAAAATTGTGTTTTTCTGGTTCCTCTCTGTCAATCAAATAAAAGGGTTTGCCGTGAGCTTTTTCATGAAGACAGTGCCCTTTCAATTTTGTCTTCTTTCTAATGTATTTCATCTCTTCCTTTTCGGTACATTCCCGGCATGCATTATTCCCCAACAGGTAAGCGGTCAAATCGCTGCCTCTGCTAATATTGGGTCACCTCCAGCATGATCCCACCACCTGTCATGTATCTTACATTACTATATATAACTGTATCCTAACATGCTATACATGACTGTAATAAGATATGACCTGTAACCACCAGCATACCTTACCACCAGGGGTGCACTTGCAAGAGACAGGTATATAAGGACAGGTCTCAGGCAAGTGCAGCATTCCAGAGCTGTGAAATAAAGGTGCAGATCCAGAGTGACGTTGACTTCACTACATGCCTCGTGTGAATCCTTACTGAGGGAACAGGACTTTAAAGTGGCGACGAGTTATGGGATTACAGAATCCACAGAATGGCGAACAACGGATCAGATGAAAAGTACAATGCGGGAGACAATTGGGAGGACTTTATAGAAAGGCTCCAGCAAAGCTTTGTAACCAAAGACTGGTTAGACGACAATAAGGCAGACAAGAGAAGAGCCCATCTCTTGACCAGCTGTGGCTCGAAAACATACGCTTTAATGAAGGATCTGCTGGCACCCGAGAAACCAGCAAGCAAGTCGTTTGAAGAATTGAGCACACTGGTAAGAGACCACCTGAAGCCAGCGAGCAGCCTATACATGGCCAGACCAGGTTCTACAACTACAGACGCTGTGTGGGCCAGAGCATACCCGATTTCGTGGCGGAACTTCGGAGGTTGGCTAGTTTATGTGAGTTCTCCAATGAATTGAGGAGAGAATTGCTGAGAGACTTTTTCATTGAAGGAATAGGCCACGCAGGCATATTCCGAAAGCGCATAGAGACCAAGAACCTGACCTTAGAGACAGCAGCACTGGTTGCACAGACATTCTTGGTAGGGGAAGAAGAAACGAGGTTGATTTACAATGCAGGTACGACAACTAATGAAATATCGGAACAAGAAGTTCACAGCACTAAACAAGCTGCTACCCCCACACACAGACAAAGCCGGGAGAACAGGCTCTTGACAGCAGGCAGTGGCGCCAGAAGCCATCAAGGCCCACAGGAATGGCCGCTCACACCTCATCAACCCACAATGCGAGCAATCAACTACAAACTGAGAGAAGCTCAATCAATGGCCACTGCTCCTACAACAGGACGCCTCCGATAATGATGAGGGTCCTACTCAATGGGATACCTGTCAACATGGAGCTGGATACAGGAGCGAGTCAATCTCTCATGGGCGCTCAACAATTTGAACAACTGTGGCCGCATAAAAGAGACAGACCAAAACTCACAAGGGTCGACACCAAACAAAGGACCTATACCAAAGAAATCATACCAGTCCTCGGCAGCGCCATGCTCTCTGTCACACACAAAGGGACAGTGAACCGACTTCCCCTGTGGATTGTCCACGGAGACCCCCCAGCACTGCTGGGGAGAAGCTGGCTGGCAAAACTAAACTGGAAATGGGATGATGTCCATGCCATGTCATTAGAGGAATGAACCTCCTGCTCAACAGTTATAAAGCGATTTGAATGTCTCTTTCAGCCAGATGTGGGCACTTTCAAAGGGGCCAAAGTCAAAATCTACATCACACAGGATGCTAGACCGGTCCATCACAGGGCCAGAGCTGTACCCTATGTGATGAGGGAAAAGATTGAACATGAACTCGACAGGCTTCTGCGGGAAGACATTATATCACCTGTGGAATTTAGCGACTGGGCAAGTCCCATCGTCCCAGTCATGAAGCCTGATGGATCCGTACGAATCTGTGGGGACTACAAATCTACCATAAACAGAGTCTCCCTACAGGACCAGGACCCGCTGCCCAGAGCGGAGAATTTATTTGCCACATTGGCTGGAGGTAAACTTTTCTCAAAACTAGACCTCACATCTGCGTATATGACGCAAGAATTGACTGAGGAATCCAAGCTTCTCACCACCATCAACACACATTGAGGCCTTTTCATGTACAATCGATGCCCATTCGATATCAGGTCGGCAGCTGCCATATTCCAGTGCAACATGGAGAGTCTGCTCAAGTCCATCCCGGGGATGGTTGTATTTCAAGACGACATACTTATCACGGGCAGGGACACCGACTCCCATCTCCGTAATTTGGAGGAAGTACTAAAGCGGTTGGATCGGGTAGGCCTATGAGTCACGAAATCCAAGTGCCTGTTTCTCGCACCCAAGGTTGAATTTTTGGGCAGAAGGATTGCCGCTGATGGAATCCGCCCAAGGATCCAAAACAGAAGCAATTCGCTTGGCACTCAGGCCCCGGAATGTCTCAGAACTGCGTGCCTTTCTCGGGCTACTCAATTTCTTTGGGAACTTTATGCAGAACTTAAGCACGCTGCTGGAGCCTCTCTACGTGCTACTCAGGAAGGGGTGCGATTGGTTTTGGGGGGACGCCCAGGAACGCGCCTTCAATAAGGCACGCAACCTTCTGTGTTCCAACAGTGTTTTGACTTTCTTTGATCCAGGTAAAAAGTTAGTTCTCACATGCGATGCGTCACCGTATGGGGTCGGGTGCGTTTTGCAACATTTCAAAAGTGCGGGCAAATTACAACCCATAGCTTATGTCTCCAGGTCACTTTCGCGGGCAGAGCGCGGGTACGGAATGGTAGAGAAGGAGGCGCTCGCGTGCGTGTACGGTGTCAAAAAGATGCACCAATACCTTTTCGGGGCCAAGTTCGCATTAGAAACCGACCACAAGTCCCTCACATCGCTCCTATCCGAAAGCAAGGCAATAAACGCCAACGCCTCGGCGCGAATTCAATGATGGGCACTCATGCTGGCGTCCTACGACTATGCCAGAAGGCACAGACAACTGTGCCGACGCGCTCAGCAGGCTACCCCTGGCTACCACGAAAAGATCTGACAAACAGGACTATGAGATAGTCATGGCAATCAATGCCTTTGAGTCCACAGGTTCGCCCATGACGGCTCGCCAAATCAGAGCCTGGACGGCCAGCGACCCCACGTTATCCTTAATAAAAAGATGTGTCCTAACCAGTGACTGGGCAGAGGCTCGCGATGCCTGCCCCGAGGAATTAAAACCCTTTCACAGGCGCATGCATGAGCTATCACTACAAGCAGACTGCCTGATGTGGGGCAGCCAAGTAGTCATGCCTCTGCGAGGCAGAGAGGCATTTGTCCGGGAGCTCCACCGCGAGCACCCGGGGATCGTTCTCATGAAGACCATAGCCAGATCCCACGTCTGGGGGCCTGGTATTGACTCGGACTTGGAGCTCTGCGTCCGAAGGTGCACCATTTGTGCCCAACTCAGCAATGCCCTCAGGGAGGCTCCCCTGAGCCCCTGGCCCTGGCCTACCAAACCGTGGTCGCGGGTGCACGTAGACTATGCGGGCCCATTCATGGGCAAAATGTTCCTCGTAGTTGTAGATGCATTTTCAAAGTGGATCGAATTACACCATTTTAAACTCGAGCACAACCTTCAACACTGTGGAGAACCTCGCAACCATGTTTGCAAAGCACGGAATCCCTGACATATTGGTCAGTGACAATGGTCCGTGCTTCACCAGTGCAGAATTCCAAGATTTTATAATTGACCACGGCATAAATCACGTCAAGACGGCACCGTTCAAGCCGGCCTCCAACGGCCAGGTGGAGAGAGCAGTGCAAATCATTAAACAAGGCATGCTTAAAATCCAAGGACCCATGCTGCAGGGTCGCCTGTCGCGACTGCTGCTGGCATACAGATCTCGTCTGCACTCATTGACTGGGATTCCCCCCTGCCCAACTGTTGATGGAAAGGACTTTAAAAACAAGGCTCTCATTAATTCTCCCAGACATGCACGAAATTGTTGAGGCAAAGCGCCGTAAGCTGACTGAGTACCATGACAGAAATTCTAGGGGGAGATGGAATGAGATAGGGGACAAAGTGTTTGTACAAAACTATGGCAGGGGTCCCAAATGGCTTGCAGGTTCAGTAACGGGCAAGGAAGGCATCAGGCTACTGGTAGTACAAATGGACAATGGCAATACCTGCCGGAGGCATGTAGACCAAGTCAAAAGCAGATTTACCAACAACACTGCGGAACCAGAGGCAGACTACAATGTGGAACTCGCACCACACCTGGTGGACAGACAGAGGGAACAACCTGAGGAAAGAGCAATCCCAACAGATAGCCCAGGCGAGTCAACAACAATCACACCAATCGAAACAGACAGCCCAGGCGAGATACCAGCAACCACACCCAAAGAAAAACAGACACCAAGGCAAACAACTGAACCACAACTCAGACGCTCCACGCGAGAACGTAGACCATCTGAGAGACTGAACCTATAAAGACAATAAGACCTTGGGGGAGGGTGATGTCATGTATCTTACATTATTATATATAACTGTATCCTAACATGCTATACATGACTGTAGTAAGATATGACCTGTAACCACCAGCATACCTTACCACCAGGGGTGCACTTGCAAGAGACAGGTATATAAGGACAGGTCTCAGGCAAGTGCAGCATTCCAGAGCTGTGAAATAAAGGTGCAGGTCCAGAGTGACCTTGACTTCATGCCTCGTGTGAATCTGTACTGAGGGGACAGGACGTTACACCACCAGACACATCTTCTCCTCCCCTCCCCTTTCAGCATTGCAAAGGGACCGTTCCCTCGGCGACACCCTAGTCCACTCCTCAATCTTCCCCAACACCCACTTCCCTTCCCACAGCACCTTCCCATGCAACACCTGCCCTTTTACTTTCTCCCTTCCCACCATCCAGGACTCCAAACACTCCTTCCAGGTGAAACTGCTTGTACTTGTACTTCTTTCAATTTAGTGTACTATATTCGCTGTGGTCTTTTCTACATTGGGGAGACCAAGCGCAAATTGGGTATTCGCATTGCGGAACACCTCCATTCAGTTCGCAAGTGTGAGCCACAGCTTCCAGTCACCTGCCACTTTAATTCTCTGCTCGACTCTCATTCTGACCTCTCCATCCTTGGCCTCCTACACTGTTCCAATGAAGCTCAATGGAAGCTCGAGGAAAAGCACCTCATCTTTTGATTAGGCACTTTACAGCCTTCTGAACTCAACATAAAGTTCAACAATTTCAGATCATAACCATTGCCTCCATTTTTTCAGATGGCAGCTGTTGATTCTGCTATTCCCATTTACACCTCTTCTAGTCCCATCTTTTGTTTCTTACCATCTCCTTTTGCTTTGTACAATCATATGTTTTGTCATTTACTCTCTCTTCCCTTCCATCCTATCACAGACTTTTCCATTTGTTCTTTCCCCACTACCCCCTTTCCCAGCCTCTGCACTTGCTCAAAACCTGTTACAGCTCTAACTTTTTCCAGTTCTGATTGTTTCTCTCTCCACAGACGCTGCCTGACCTGCTGAGTATTTCCAACATTTTCTGTTTTTATTTTTGCTATTATTGTGTTGGCTGCTATGAAATGTTTGAGAGCATCCACCGATCCTTCCCTCCCTGGGATGTGGATAGAGTGTACACTCTGACACGGCTAAAATCAGGAACTTCCTGGGGTTAATCACAAGTGTCAACCAATCTCCAGCTACTTCATGCCACTCCAGGTGGTAGAACAAATGCATTGTATCACTGAGCCATTCAACTTATACTACTATATACTTTTTCTTATAGTGTCCTTGGCCCAAAATAGCAGTTTTCCATTTTTTCTATCATGATTTCCATCCAAAACTGTTTCTCCCTCCGATTTTAGTGTGATGCATACTAATTAATGCAGCATTTCTTTTTCTAAAATACAAGCAAAAAAAAGATATTGCAAAATTCTGCAAAAAAACTTTCCATTGTATATATGGAAAACATTTCTTAAATAGATGGCCTTAAATCTACAACCAAATTTCACAGATTAACTATGAAGCCAAGAATGCAGAAACTGCAGCATATGCCATGTGATTTGCTTTCTGCAGCGGCTTTCATTGATTTTTGAGGGAGTTGTGCATAGAAAGCATGTGTCTATTGCTCTGGATGGTAAAGCATCCTGTTCCTAAATCCATTTTGCATTTACAGCTTTATTCACTCCAGATAAATTATACATGTCCCATCAATTCAGAAAAGCACTGGAGCTATATGATGTATCTGGATATTGGCAGACTATTGCCCAATTCCATCTCTCAGCATCAAGACATTTTGCTGTTGTTGATCATTGCTATGGATGTTGCAATTTATTTACTAGAGCTATGAAAATTGCAGAATGACTTTTTAAAATCTTAAAATGTATGTAGAAAACCAGATACATAACGAGAATATTATTTTTGCACTGTCATGTCATTCTCTCTGCAGAGACTTCCACTTGTAAAGGTCAGTCAATTTATTCAGGCGTTGTGCATGCTGACTCAGAGGAATCCAGAGTTGGGCATTTTGGAGGAATAGCCTTGTAACTGTAATATTCCACAACTTGCTTTGGGACCTCAGCTAAGACACATTTGGCCAAAGCTGCTGGAGAAGCCTGGAACACAGAAAAGAACATTAATGGAGAAACCAACTTCTTTCTTGCTTCAATTTATTGTACTTTTGTATCTAGCAACTTACAAAGATTAAAGAGCAGTACAGTTAAAACAAAGGAAATTAATTCAAGCTTTAAAGATCATCTCCACGGGTGTCTCACTCATTGCTCGTTCACAAACAACAATAGCTGGCATTTATATAGCGCCTTTAATGCAATTAAACATCCCAAGACGCTTCACAGGAGCATTATCAAACAATATTTGACACCAAGCCGCATAAAGAGATATTCGGACAGCTTGATCGAATAGGTAGGTTTTAAGGAGCATCTTAAAGGAGGCAATGTAGAGAGACGGAGAGGTTTAAATAGTGAATTCCAGAGCATGGGGCCTCGGTGCTGAAGGCACGGTCACCAATGGCGGGCCAATTCAAATTGGGGATGCACAAGAGGCCAGAATTGGAGTAGCGCTGAGATCTCAAGGGGTTGTACGGCTGGAGGAAGTTACAGAGAGTGGTGACATCATGGAAGAATTTGAAAACAAGGATGAGAATTTTAAAATTAAGGCTTTGCCGGATCGGGAGCCAATGCAAGTCAACAAGCACAGGGGCAATGGAAGAACAAGGGCAATGGAAGAACAGGACTTGGTGCAATTTAAGATATGGGCAGCAGCTCAAGTTCATAGAGGGTGCAAGGTGGGAAGCTGGCCAGGAGAACTTTGGAATTGTCAAGTCTAGAGGTAACAAATGCATGCATGAGGGTTTCAGCAGTAAATAAGCTGAGGCAGGGGCGGAGAATGGTGATGCTATGGAGGTGGAAGTAGGTGATCTTGGTCATGGAGCAGATGAGGTTGGATGCTCACCTGAGGGTCAAATAGAACGGCAACATTGTGAGTGGTCTTGTTCAGCCTCAGACAGTCGCTAGGGAGAGGGATGGAGTCGGTGGCAAGGAAAGAGTTTGTGGCGGGGATTGAAGACAGTATCTTTTGGTCTTTCCAATATTTAGTTGGAGGACATTGCTGCTCATCCAGTACTGGATGTCGGACAATCAGCGTGACAAATCAACTGCAGGGGTGGAGTTGAGAAAGCTGGTGCTGGTGGAGTCAAGAAAGAGATTGGCGGGGAGGAGAAAAGAGAGGATCGGGGATGGCCACCAGAGGACTGTGGCCGGCCTCAGCATCATTGGTGGGGCAAGGGCTGGGGGACCTGATGGCGGGGATCGGAGGCCTGGGGAGGTGATCGGAGGCTTCATGGTGGGATCTCCAATCGTGGGAGGTGAGTTAGGCAGGGACCCTGGATCCAGGTGGTAGATATAAAGCCACTTACCTCCTGGATACTGCAGACCCTGCCTCGCTTTAACTGCCAGGTTTCACTAACTGTGTGAAACCTGTTTACATGCCGTTAAATTCAAAATGGAAGTGAAAAAAGGGGTTTCCAGCCTCATTATAATATTTAAGTTAACGTTCCACCCCCTGGGAGTGGGTGGGTCCCCCCTCCCCATCCCGCCTCCGTTAAAACCGGAAGTGGGCGGGTTGGAGGCAGGATCAGGTTGGGAATCCCATTTTTCATAATTTAACCAACCCCACTCTCCAAACCCACCCCTATTTTTAAGGGCCATTTTCTCACAAGAAATGGCAAAAATCAGGAAGTGAGTCCTCCTCATGCCTCTCGTTCACCTTTGAATGCCTGGCTTGAAAGTGGCATTGGTAGAGGACTTTATTATATTTGTTCTTGAGATGTGGGCAAAACCGGCAAGGTGGTATTTATTGCAAGGACATTAGTGAACCAATTGGGGTTTTACAACAATCAATAGATTTCATGGTCATTTTCTGGTGCTAGCCCATAAATGACAAGATTAATTGAATTCAATTTCACAGCTTCCCATGAATTTTAAATTCCAACCTTTGGGTTGCGAGTCCAGGTAGAGCAAAGAGCCCAGGAGGAAAAGTTCCACAAAAGGAAGACGTTTTATTCTCAGTCTATCTTATCCTCAGCCTATCCAGTTCACCATGCCATCCAAGTCACCTTCATTATCCTCCAATACCAACTTCATATCCATGTTCTTTTACTGAATCAGGAAGCAGCTCACTTCCTTTTTTTGTCCTGGCCAATATTTATCCCTCAAACAACATAACCAAAACAGATTATCTGCTCATTATCACATTGCTGTTTGTGGGAGCTTGTTGTGCGCAAGTTGGCTGCCGTGTTTCCCACATTACAACAGTGACTATACTCCAAAAGTACTTCATTGGCTGTAAAACGCTTTTGAGATGTCCGGTGGTCGTGAAAAGCGCTATATAAATGCAAGTCTTTCTTTTTTCTTTTGAATGATTCATCTGAGTCACTATTTACTCTGCAAGACTGTGGCCTATGTCATAGACTAAAAACTGTGCATGAACAAGTTACTCCTTAGGTTTAACTGTCTTCTTTAGCTTACAATCATGATCTTTGATCTCCTATCATGATTTTGAATAAAATACCTCTTTATATCATTGTTATCAATTCCCTTTATTATTTTAAAAACTTGGATAATATGCCGTGCAAACATTTTTCCAATGAAAATAGATTTAACTTCCTAGATCAATGGCCGAAATCTAAAACCATCTTTATCATCTTTCTCTGAATTCTTTTCTCTGCCATCTTTGTTGAGTTAGGAATTTGTTACTAATGTATGAAATGTTCTTATCATAACATAGTAACAGTCATTTATAGCCTACAGTGTTAACATAAAGATGCATAGAATTCATTGTAATGGCTCATCTTTTCATGGAAACTTGGAGAATTGGGAAGTTATATCAAATCCCTCCATGGCCTCACCTCTCCCTATCTCTGTAAACTCCTCCGTACAACCCTCCAAGATACCTACTCTCCTCCAATTTTGCCCGCTTGTGCATCCCCAATTTTAATTGCTCCACCATTAGTGGCTGTGCCTTCAGCTGTCAATACTCATTCTGGAATTCCCTTCCTAAACACCTCTGCCTCTCTACCTCTTGGTCCTCCTTTAAGACACTACTTTGACCAAGCTTTCAGTGATTTGCCCCAATAGCTCCTTATGTGGCTCGGTGTGACACCCCTCCTGTCAAGCGCCTTGGGATGTTTTACTATATTAAAGATGCTATATAAATGCAAGTTAATGTTGTATATAAAAGACAGCTCTTTGATATTATCTTAATAATACCAAATATAAACTGCAGAAAATGAATGGAAAATAAAATCCAATTAAGAACTGAACAAAACAGGGAAGTGAATTCCTAAAAGGTGTTGAAGCATTCTCCCCCCTCCCCACCCCACCCCATTTTTGATTGTGTGAGAACATTTGTCATATTTTTCTTCAATTTGAAGTGAGTATTTTTTTTTATCATTCTGGCTTCAAAAGCATAAATCGAACAGAAGGCAATCTTATGCACTGTAATCGGTAGCATAATTCAAATATACTTTAGTCCTTACGTTTTTAAATTCACGGAAGGGGACAAACTGAACAATGTCTCGTAACACAGGTTCCCCCTTTGGAGATCGTAACACCCCATCATCACCATCCAGTATCTGCATATCTGTAAAATCCGCATTTCCCACACCAACAATGATGATGGACATTGGTAGATATGATGCTCGGACTATTGCCTCCCTTGTATCTGCCATGTCAGTGACAACACCATCTGTTAGGATCAGCAGGATAAAGTATTGCTGTAAAGACAAAATTAAGGTACAATCAGAACTGAACGGTACCAATATAAAACCTTGAAGCAAATTGAATTTATTTACCATCATGTTACTTTTCTGGTTTTACAGCAACAGAGGTATAGTATGACTGAACTGCCTCAGCATTACTATTGCCTCAGAAACTACTGGCGGCATCAACTTCTGATGGGGTACGGCTGCATTGGGTACCTCTCTTCAAGTGGTCATTCTTTCATGGTTGCTGAAAGCAAGGTGTCAGCCTCGGCTCAGTGAGAGCACTCTTGCCTCTGAGCCAGAAGTTTGTGGCTCAGTAAATACTGCGGCTACAAGAGCAGGTCAGAGGCTGGGTATTCTGCAGCATGATTCCTGACTCCCCAAAGTCTTTCCACCATCTACAAGGCACAAGTCAGAAGTGTAATGGAACACTCTCCACTTACCTGGATGAGTGCGGCTCCAAGAACACTCAAGAAGCTCGACACCATCCAGGACAAAGCAGCCCACTTGATTGGTACCCTATCCATCACCTTCAACATTCACTCCCTCCACCACTGCCGCACCGTGGCTGCAGTGTGCACCAGCTATAAAATGCACTGCAGCAACTCACCAAGGCTTCTTTGACAGCACCTCCCAAACCCACAACCTCTACCACCTAGAAGGACAAGGGCAGGTGGCGCATGGGAACACCATTACCTCCAAGTCACCCACCGTTCTGACTTGGAAGTATATCGCCGTTCCTTCATCATCACTGGGTCAAAATCCTGGAACTCCCTCCCTAACAGCACTGTGGGAGTCCCTTCACCACACGGACTGCAGTGGTTCAAGAAGGGGGCTCACCACCACCTTCTCAAGGGCAATGAGGGATGGACAATAAATGCTGGCCTTGCCAGCAATGCCGCATCCCAGGAACTAATAAATATAAATGAAAAAGTAGATTAATCATTCATGGGAGCTTCACAGCCGAGCTCAGTCGTTTGCTTACCTAACAAACCAGCAGAGATCATGGGATGGCTGTTAGCCGCAGGAATCCTAACTGATTTTTTTGTTGCTGGCCTAGGGATGTTGAACCCATTATCCCAGCTTAGATAACAATGTAGCACAGGCCAGAAATCAAACCTGGGGCCTTCCTGATTGATATGGTTCCTTAGCACACAACATGGTGCATTAACCCACTGATCCAGTTAAACAGTCTGAAATAACATATCGGTCTGCACCTGTGTTCCAGCGAAACTAGGCAGGTGTTGGAGGGACTAAAAGATCAACTAGTTTGTGTACAGATTTCAAATTGCTAGCTCCATCCCTTATGTGTTTCTGTGATTTCTGGGGTTTTCGTAAGATTATACATACAGATGCTTCTTTTGTCTTCTCCTCCTCGGCAGCCACCTTAGCCACTTTGCCTATAATTGGGGACACATTCGTTGGGCCATAGAGTTGGATTTTGGGTAGGCAGTTCTGATATGACTCAACAATTCCCTGTATTCCTTAAACAAAGACAGAGTTCAGTTAGAAGTTGCTCTCATGTATATATTCAATGATATAAAACAATGTTCAGAAAGCATGAGCATAATATACAAAAGCCAGAGATTTATACTGTCCATCGCTACACAGCCAGTATTCCAGAGGTAAAAACTAGTATATCACACACAGAAACAGATTATATATTATTTGTGCTAATGCTGAACTTATTTTGTGACTGTTCTGGACAGATGGCATTCATTGGCTGCTGAAATAAATTGCATTTTTAGCGCATTGCACATTGGGGTGTGATTTGGGAAGTCATTGTACTTCTTTGAGCAATTAACAGACTTAGTGACAATGGCGGATAATATAGATTTAGTCTTTAGCAAAGCTTTTGACATAGTATCACACAGCAGATTGATCCAATGGCACAGATGAGGGTTTCAGCATTAGATGGACTGAGGTATGGATGGAGGTGGGAAACAATGAGAAGTAGGCAGACACTGCGATAAGGAAAATAAGGGCTCGGAAGCTCAACTCAGAGTCGATTAGAATACTGAGGTGGCGATTAATCTGCCTCAGCCTAAGATAGTAGCACAGGAGGGGGATGGAGTGGGAGGGGAATGGAATTGGTGGTGGAGCTCATGAAAACAGCATTGGTGTTGCCAATGTTAAGCTGGAGAAAATTGCAACTTATCCAAGCCTGGATGTTGGACAAGCAGCCCGACAGCACCGAAGCAGTGGAGGGGTCAAGATAAGTGGTGGAGGTCGTAGAGTTGGGTGTCAACAGTGGGCGTGTAAATATCTACCCAATTTTGATAAGGAACCATGAATATTCATTTGAGGAGTTTGCAAGGGTTAGTTGCATGACGATTCAATTGTGCTAGGAAACTAATAAAATGTTAAAACTCTACCGAGGCAGAAATGCTGTTTTGTGTTCATTTTTACAAGGAATCTATGAAACAAGAAGATGCATGTAAACTGATAGTCATTTCTTTATTGAGCCTTTAAACTCAGATTTTTAAGTCAATTACTCATTCTAACTTAGTAACTTTTTGTTTGACAACTAATATAGTTAGCACTGAGCACCTGGGGAAATAAATGTCCTGCAGTAGGCATGAGGCTGCGTAGCTTCTGACGAACTTTCCTGAGTAACATTGGAGATAGCTGTTACTGGTCATTTGGCCAATATAGACCATTTGCGCTTCAGGCTGCGATTTATACTGTGCTATCAGTCAGAGATCAGTACCGATAGACTTAATCTGCACCAGCAATATCTGATTTATTTTGCCTGGCTGGATCCTCCTCTCCTGGCCAGGAAGAGCACTTTTGGCCATGAGAGTGCTGGCAGAATTCACAGCTGATGAATTCTGAGGGGGCGAAATTGGGTGCCTTTGTGCCTCCCATTAGCGGGGGCGCTAACGGGACACAAATGGCTTTGTGACCGGGCGCAGCAATGATATCGACTCCCCCGCCATATTTGGCGGGCGTTTTACGGTGGCATTACAGCATTGCGCCCCGATCTCCTTCGCCCGGAGATCGTGACGTCATCGCTGTGCGCATTGGCCCGGGCCTGAAATTGCCATTCGTCCCCTGCTGCAGCGCTGGGCTGCAGGAGGCATGCATCAGGAGACCGGCCGCTTCAGGGGCGATGCTTAAAGGCGAGGTGGCCGAGGTAAGTCAAAAGAAAAATTATCTTTTTTCTTCCAGGTTTTTTCGTGGGATCCTGCCCGCGATCGATCAGCCGGGCAACTCTGCACGAGTGCTGGGCTGATTGCGCGGGATTGCGGCTGCCGTCATGGTCCACATATGTTGTTTTTTTCCTTTGCAGAACCTGCAGCGATGGCCCTTCCCTTTAAGGGAGGGATGGAGTCTTTCAACCAGGCAGCACTGCTCCACTCACCGCCCCGCCTGCTGCCAATTGTGCTCCAGGAAGGAAGTGGAATGCCTGATTTAGCGCTCCACCTCCTTCTTGGAGCACAAACGGCGAATTTTTTAAAAGGTTGAAATCGTTAGTCCCTGACCGGGTGATAGTGAATTTCTCCCCCTGAATGTTTTGAGAATGTGGACAGGAGCATCTGTTCAAAAAACATTTTTTTTTTGAATTGCCGCTTTAGATTATGAGGTTCATAGATCTGTGAGCATTGTTTTAAGCTCAGCTGGTCAGCACACACTGGAGTTATACTCCAGTGTAAAGTGGTGTGAGAGGGCCTCATTCGAAGGACTTACACTGCAGGACTTCAACATCAGATTGGGATCTGACCCCAGTCATCCTGACACTTTTGCATTGCTGTTCAGCGTAAGCTACGTCACAGTGACACAAAAATGACAGCAAAACCGCACCCTCAATTGAGTGAAACTGGTTTCTGCTTACCTTCACATTCATCATCTTCAGAATTGAAATTTATGGCAAAATCATGTGAAACCTGTAAAAGAAAATAATTCACAAAATTGAATCTAAAATATAAATGACATACATTTTTCCGTTCACAAGGAGACCATATTCTATTTTCCTGGCTGATCTAAGCTGTACTTTACATTATCTATTTCATTCTGCACTAAAAAAGAAACCATGAGGATGACACATGCGGTGTTTGCTATTGTACCCATTAATGTCTCGTGTGTGAAGTATTTCTTTTATATTCACAGCAGTAAAAATCACATTTGCTGGCAGCATAAGCAGGCAGCATCTGGCTAATATTGAATTTAATTTCGATTCCAATTTCAAAGTATGTCTATCAATAATTCATGCCAGTGGACTGTTAATGTTTATAAAACCACAACAAATAATGCCTTTTATTACAGTACTAACAACAAAATAATTTGAAGGAGCAAAAACATCGACGCCACTTATATTGTAGTCCCAAAGTTTCTGTAAAGAAGCTATCGTTCTTCCATCCGACCTCTCATCAAAACAACGAGCAGTAACTGCAAATAATTCAGGTCCAGAACGTTCCGGAAAATGTATCTTCTTTCAATATCAATTTTATATTATTATACAATTTTTAATTTTTCTTTTGTAAATGTTGTGCTAGCCAAGGTAAAGGCTATCAGTGCCAGAGAACTGAACATTTCTCCATTTTCTTGCCGCTTGTATCGCCATAGAAACATAGAAACATAGAAACATAGAAAATAGAAGCAGTAGTAGGCCATTCGGCCCTTCGAGTCTGCACCGCCATTCAATATGATCATGGCTGATCCTCTATCTCAACACCATATTCCCGCTTTTTCCCCATACCCCTTGATGTTTTTTGTTTCTAGAAATCTATCTATCTCCCTCTTAAATATATTCAGTGACTTGGCCGTCACAGCCCTTTGTGGTAGAGAATTCCACAGGTTCACCACGCTCTGAGTGAAAAAATTTCTCCTCATCTCAGTCCTAAACTTCCCACCCCGTATCCTGAGACTGTGACCCCTTGTTCTAGACTTCCCAGCCGGGGGAAACATCCTCCCCGCATCCAATCTATCCAACCCAGTCAGAATTGTATACGTTTCAATGAGATTCCCTCTCATTCTTCTAAACTCTAGTGACTGGGTTGACCCTAGTCGACCCAATCTCTCCTCATACGACAGTCCTGCCATCCCAGGAATCAGTCTGGTGAACCTTCGCTGCACTCCCTCTATGACAAGTATATCCTTTCTTAGATAAGGAGACCAAAACTGCACACAATACTCCAGGTGTGGTCTCACCAAGGCCCTGTATAACTGTAGTAAGACATCCTTGCTCCTGTACTCAAATCCTCTTGCAATGAAGGCCAACATACTATTTGCCTTCCTAACTGCTTGCTGCACCTACATGTTTGCTTTCAATGACTGGTGTACAAGGACACCTAGGTTCCTCTGTACATCGACATTTCCCAAGCCATCACCATTTAAATAAATACTTTGTCTTTATGTTTTTCCTACCAAAGTGGATAACTTCACATTTATCCACGTTATACTGCATCTGTCATGTGTTTGCCCACTCACTCAACCTATCTAAATCGCCTTGCAGCATCTTTGCATCCTCCTCACAACTCCCATCAAGTATTTCCAAATGAAAAGCAGAGTAAAGGTCTGACTGCTCTAGCCCAATGAGTCTCAATCAGAAGGCTGTATTTTATAGAGAAAAATAGTTGTCCAATGAGAAAGTTAGGATTTCCCTTTAATGCGCTGTTTTTTAAAAATTATAGACAATAAGGCTGACCATTCACAAAGCATATCGTTACTTCTCGTTTATCTTAGAAATGCGTCTTTCCCCTCCCAGAACTCACCCCACTCTCCGAGCCCAGAACTCGCCCCACTTTCCGAGCCCAGAACTCGCCCCACTCTCCGAGCCCAGAACTCGCCCCACTCTCCAAGCCCAGAACTCGCCCCACTCTCCAAGCCCAGAACTCGCCCCACTCTCCGAGCCCAGAACTCGCCCCACTCTCCGAGCCCAGAACTCGCCCCACTCTCCGAGCCTAGAACTCGCCCCACTCTCCGAGCCCAGAACTCTTCTCACACTCCGAGCCCAGAACTCACCCCACATTCCAAGCCCAGAACTCATCCCACTCTCCGAGCCCAGAACTCATCCCACTCTCCGAGCCCAGAACTCATCCCACTCTCCGAGCCCAGAACTCACCCCACTCTCTGAGCCCAGAACTCACCCCACTCTCTGAGCCCAGAAGTCTTCCCACTCTCCGAACCCAGAACTCTCCCACTCTTCGAGCCCAGAACTCGCCCCACCCTGAATCCTGACAGCTTTTTAGTTTTGCCGAAGAAAGAAATCGTCTTGGGCTCCCTTACGCAACACACTCAAAAGGGAACGCCTCTCGCATCCGGGACTCCGCAGACTTGAACCACGTAGACTTTCAGTAATACATATAGTCGATTGATGAATCATTTCCTTCACTATTTTACAATACATTTTGTGTATTTAAGATAGTATCTGATTACAATCTGAAATTATGTTTATGCATTTTGTATGTTTACGCAATGTTCCCTCTTTTTTTTCATGCGGTCCTTTTAAATTTGCTGTGCAATCGTGCATATGCGGTTTCTCATCCAGCAGATGGAGCTGGTGAGTGGCCTGCGCAGGACGTCGCGATTGTTGCATGACAGTGCAGTTGCACACATCAGGGGGGCACTGGTGTGCGGCCCTCAACAGCTCACCAAAACTTGTTAAATGGCCCTCCATCCAAATAGCTGCCCACATCTGGTATAAAAGATATACCATTTGGAGGTACCTTTTGGAAGTGAGCCATACTGGGAAGCAGGAGTGTGATGTAGCAGCACTGGGGAGACTTTGGTAGCACTGAGGAGCTGCTCTTTGGGTTTGGCAGAACTGGGGTGGTGGTCTTGAATGTTAACAGCATTATGGAGAGGTACTAGAGTCTGGCAGTACTACAGTGGGAATACTGGAGTTTGGCATCACAGTGCAGAGGGAATAGAGGGAGCGCTGGCTTTTGCGCTGGTGTTGCCTCCTACAGCCGGGATTTTGCTTCCGCCAATGGTGAGCTGCGCTGCATTTGCATGTCCTTTTGCAGTTCATTAGCATAGATCCCGTGCAATATGGAAGTATTAAACTGAGGGCTCTTGGAAATTAGCAGTGCAGCCTTTATGAAGCCAGGAATGGCTGATGATTGCACCAGCAGGCTGAGGGAATAGAATGTGAGTAGGGAACATTTTGCCAGACTGAGTTCACTGTCAGGGGTATATGGCATCATGCGCGAACGTGTCCCACATTTAGAACATGACGTCGTGGGAGGTCGGTCAGAAGCACCCAAAGAATGTTGGAAGGAGGCAAAGAAGGGCTCAAAATTCTTACAGAAAATGGCTTACAAATCCTCCTGGATGAGATGCAGTAAAGACAGACTGCTGGCTGCCCATGGGAGGAAACCGCAAAAAGCTGTTCCACATGCCATGTGGTAGGAGCTGGCAGTGGAACTAAGTGCCAACTCTTTCACTGCAGAACTGCAGACACACAAGCTAGATATCGAATGAATGGTGGCTATTTCTGTTCAGGCAGTTAAGGAAGTGTTTTATGAGAGCTCACAAAGCAACAGTGGTGCCATTTATGTCACCTTGGGAACAGCTGGATGGCCCTATCTTGCTGTTACGCCAAATTGGAGGAATTACCAACTTTGGAGAAAGATGCATCAATCATTTGATGAAAACATACCCAAACTTCATATTGTACTGATTGTTATTTCAGGCAGCTACGAGCAGTGTGATAAAATTGTGAGGCCATGGCCATCATAGACACAGCAATGGGATGGTGGCAGCAGGTTCCAGGCAGTGGCTGATACAAATCGTATATTGCCTCTTTGATGAAGCCCACTCTTTTAGTATACAGTTCCCCACTAAGTCTTCATAGGACGTGTGTTGCACATTTTTTTTTGGGGGGGGGATGAATGGTAATGAATACCTTGTAGGGCGCTATCTTCTCAAATACTGCCTCATTCTCCTTATGTACATTCTCTCCTGCTCCTCTCCTTCCAGGATAATGACACACAAAGCTATGTCCTGGGAATCTCATACCTGCACTTGAGAAGCTCTCATTGTGAGGGGTGTGAGGGCAAAGGGCAAAATACCCCAGTGATCTCACAGTCCCACAAGTAGCCAGAAACAAGGCCAGTATCCAGGCGAAAACCACAAAAAAACCTGAAAAACTGTAATTGTGCTGTAATTACTACTCAAACTTTCAGCAGTCTTCAAGCTCAAGCTGTCTCAGCTGATCCAAGCTACAGCTGCATATTATATTTCCCATCCTAATTTACCTCGAATGAATTGAAAGTGTAACTGCAGGAAATTCAGGGCTCCACTGGTCCTCATTTTAATAAATGCAAATCAAGTACATAGGGATGCAGGAAGAGCAAATTCCGGCACACCAGTAGTCGCAGATCTTTCCTTTTCTATTCACATTGCCTGTCCGTCTATCTGTCATCGTATCACAGAAACACACACAGAGTTAAGTTATGGGAATTAAATATGGAAACTGGGATGCTGCACACATATAAAGGATTGGTATAGAGTCAGACAGAAAGGTTCACATTAAAGAGAAGTTTTTTACAAATAAGTGGAAATGTAAATGGTACAAAAACATGTTGTTCAACTGCAATGGCGTAAAATGGTACTTTTAAATATATACCTTTTCCACAAAGAGTCTGTTCGGAAAAGAAAAGTTGCATCTACACATTTATTTCACTGGTAAGATAGAAATCAGGAGAAAAAAATGTACAGCGTGAAGGCAGTACTGAACAAGCACTGGATTAAATGCGTTTTACTGCAACAATGATCAGAATGCAAAGGGCATACATAAATAAATTACCTGGAACATGCAACATAGAAAGATTTGATCTCCTTCGATTCCTAACAGTGGGAGAGAATTTTGCCCAAAATGTATAAACAAACAGAATTTAATGTAAAATATTACTTCACAAATTAGAGACTGCCAAATATTTTCAAAGTATCTCAATAGAGTCATTGCCAACAGTAGATTTGGAAAGAGAAGAAGGAGAAAGAGGCAGATGGAGCAGATTGAGTTACAGCTTAGAGCAAGACAGATTTGAGTCTTGAGAATGTATGTGAATCAGCAGAGGAGCTGAGCAGGGAGCAGACAGAAGGCACCATGAATGGGAAGTAGCGTTGAACTGAAACAAGTCAGCTCTCAGCGAGGACTTGGTTCAAAACTTGTTCGACAAAAGAAAATCAGAGACATTTATGGAACAAAAAGGAACACAGACACAACAGATAAAAGTGGAGCAAAAGGAAAGAAACTGGGACAGGGCGGGGCACACTGAACAACACAACTCCGTGAAACGCTATATTGTTTCTGAAAGGCAGCAAAAATTACTCACCACATAATTAGGAGGAATTCTCGCTCCGAATCCTAAGGCAGAAAACTTCTTGTCACTAAAAAGAGTTAAATTGAAACATAATAACAATGGTGTTATCAAATTAAATGCAATTTCACCAAAGATCTTACCAATTTGATAAGTTGTTGCTTTAATATCAGGAGAGGACAAGCAAGTCTTTACATTCATTTTGTCCAGCTTAGCATCATATTGGGGGGGGATTTTAACTGCTAACGGGTTTCTGACAGGAACACGCTGGTTTCAGTTAGATTCCCACCCAACTTCATCAGAAGGAGACCACGGCAATTATAACTCATTAACCTATCGCCGGCTGACTTGCTGGGAAGCAGGTGTGGAACTTTGGGCCCTCGGCCGCCTGCCTGCTCTTCCTGGCCCCACAAAGGAAAGTTATCATCATCATCATAGGTGGTCCCTCAAACGAGGATGACTTGCTTCCACATGAGTTCACAGATGTTTCAATGAAGGACCCAATGTTCCAGTCCTGAACTCCAATTGAGGGGGTGGAAGATGCCTGTGCATGGATTTTTTTAACGTGTGGTGACCGTTGAACATCAGCCACCACACGGGTTTGACAGAGCTAGGCCTTTACCCAGTGGCAAGGATTAACCAGGATGACTGGAGACCTGCTCTGCTGCACGGACCTCGTGCGCACATATATCACAGTGTGGACTGGCCCGTGCTGCCCCTGGGCTCTCGCCTCTTCTGGGCCCTGTAACCTCATTCGCCGCACCTCCACCATGATCTCGCACCAATCCTCCATCACAAACACTCGCCGCACCTCCGCCACAATCTCCCGCCGCGCCTCCGCACCAAACATTCGCCGAACCTCCGTCCCGATCACCCACCAAATCTCAGTCACGATCCCTCATCACTCCTCCGCTCCGATCACTCATCGCAAGTCCGCCACGACCTTCCATGCTCCTCTGCTGTACCAGGGCCCCGCCGATGCTCCTGCCCACACTCCGAGCAGCGACCTGGGTCCTGATGACGTCACCCAGTCGCCCACCTCGAAGGGAAAGTTATAAACGTTTGTTGATTGACATCTTGTGTTTCCAATCCTCTTCTGACTAGAGATCACTTGACGGGACAGCCGCAGTGGTTTCCCCACTCAGATCAGTGTTAAAATAGAGGTCATATTTCGATGATGTACCAGACTCTGATTAACATATTTAAAGATGGACCCCACTGGAAGACCAGGTTAAAATCAAAGATATCGGGATCCAGGCAAGTGATCAACAGGCAAGTCACTGGGTCGGTTTTAACTGCCTACCTGACAGATGTAGGGTTAAAAAATCAACCCCGTTGGTTTTAGGCTCAAACATGTCAGCCGACAACTATACAAGTGCACCACACAAAATAGAAGTATGTTTTTCTTTTGTTTGTCACTTGTTTGAAATGTTTATTATAGGTTTTAATTTTTAAAACAACTGCAGTTTCAAGTTATGTCCACAGGCTCTTGAATAATAAAATAATTTTCAACTGGTATATGTCTCATATTTGTTTCTTCCCCTGTATTCTTGCTCTCTCCAAATTACACACTCCTACCACTGAGAGCATGTTCAGAGAACCTGTTCACAGGCCTCCAAGAACATTCTTCTGAACTAGCTGCCAAGAGGAATGTAAGAACATCCCAGAGCTGCAGTTGCCTTCGGTTTCCATCCCTCCTGGGGGGATGCACTTAACTTCTGCCCATTGCTTCCACACAGCAATGTGGTTGAAATCAGAAACTTGCAGTGGAGCCAGGAATCAAAGTGGCCTCCAACTGCTCTGCAGAATCACTCTTTGTTTCAATGTGCCGCAACACTTCACTGCAGCTTCCAGTATGCCTCATCATGTCCGTTGGTCCCTAGTAGCAATACCACAGAAAAGTGGCAGTGTTGGTATCAAACAATTTTAGTTTTATTCCCACATTTATCAGCTTGATCCATTCCAGAGGCCTACCAGTAACTTCCTGTTGGTACTCAAAAACGAGGGAATATTGCACACCTAGCAGCAATGTTAGTTTACTACAAATGCATAATTTACAGATGCAATCAATAGCAGTCAAAAATACAATGGAACTGGCCAATTGTTATCATTATGTAAAATGATAAATCGCAAAATAGAATGCAGCATCATTTGTGGGACCTGTTGTCTGATCAAGGAGAAGTATGTCAATGCTAGGGAAATGGAACATTGCTTCCGCACCTATGGGCCGCCTGTTCTACATCCTGTCGATTTTCCTTTCCAAATATTTTTTCTCTCCTCCAATTTTTATCCTGCTCCCACCTTTTCTGAAAGCATTGGCTCTATGCTGGTTTCACAGGCACCAGAGACCCTCTGATTCCTCGGTGAAGTGGTCATTCGTCATGTGTGAATCTTGCCAGTGATAGCAGGCTATTTGACTGGAGGGGCATCACAGCAGCTCCCAACATTCCTCATATGACATCCCGCAGGAAAGGATGCTGGATAGCTACCAGTAGCTAACATCCCAATGATTTTCTCTTCCTGAACCCAAAGATTCCTTTACCTCTATCCCAAGCTGTGATCAGCTAACTTAGTGCAGATCCAGGATCAAACCTGCAATATCAGGAACTCACTGGATAAACTCACTGAACCACCAGGAGATCCCAGGTCAGGTACATCACAAGTTAAATGCAGAGTAAAATTCTCTCTGCACTGCTCCAGCCTCAAAAAGCTAATTTTCTAATACTAGTAAGGCATTTCAGTTTTCCATAGCAGAGCCTCTTCAAGTGGGATTGCCGAGTCAGTGCCAAAATGTGTGCTGCTTTTTCATTGTAAACTCATGACCACTGGCAACTGGACCAAGACTGCCCAAAGTTATTTTGGTTAAGACTCTTACAGCTGTCTGAAAGAGAGGGGTGCTCATCTCATCAGTCCAAGCTCAAATCCAAATCAGATCTCAAAGATGCAAGGTGAGTCTTCAACCCAGATAATGTAATTCCTTCCATCTGGAGGCTTCAAATCTCCAAAGACTTGGCTAATGGAAACTAAAGATTGCATCGCAATGTTCTGTTGTTGCTCTATATTAGTTCACTGGCGAATAAAGCCAGTCACACTCAGCAGTAATGAAAACTGGCTGAATGAACTGACAAAAATACCAGCACAGGTGGAGAGTAGCGAAGGCTATAATTCTGAGCTTTGTTTGGTAGTAGCAGAAAATGGAAAATAACAAAATCTGTTTTTTTTTAAATTCAAAAGGGCTGTTTTCAAACAAAGCTGAGAATTATAGCCTTCGCTACTCTCCATCTGTGCTGGTATTTTTGTCAGTTCATTCAGCCAGTTTTCATTACTGCTGAGTGTGACTGGCTTTATTCATCACATGATTTGCCTAGGATTTTCCGTATCATGAGTACCATTTGTGTGATTCAGACAATGCGTATGTCGACACTGACTAATCTATAGCAGCACTGCCTTACCACAACCTCCAGAATACAACTTCACTGGCAGCACTCTAATCTGTGAAAACATTTAAAACAATGAGTGTTTCATTACTCATGAAAGCTGCCTGCTAACAATAACTAATAAATGGGTTGGAGATAACAACAGGTTTTAGAACTCTGAATTCAGAATTCCATTCTGCAAACATTCTTTCTATGCAACATAAAGGTCAGACAAGTGTTATGTATACAACTATGTAATACTTGCCACCAGAGGGCGCAACTGTTGGAGTCCTAATGGTCACCTGCACACACGTGTGCAGTAAAAAAGGTTGGCTGCCATGTTGTTTAGGCACTCTGGAGTTGTAATAAAGAAGACTAAGATCACACTAAGTTTAGCTCACAGTACGCAGCCTCGTGGAGTTCTCGTATATATAATAACAAGCATATCAGCAATCCAGTAAAAAGTTGCCATTTACCAGGGGAATAAGAATTCACGGTCAGTGTGAATTTTCTGCATGTGGCATTTGAAAATCCCTTTGTGTCAGTCTGTAAAGGAGAAAGGTTGGGTCCTAATGTTTACTAATGTATATAACAAAACTTGGATACAATCAAATGCTGATGTCATGATTAAGATTCAAATTTGAGATTTGTGTAGTTGGAATAAAATCTTAATACCACTTTCTTTATCCTGTTCCCATTTACTAAAAAGTGCATGTATTTAAGGGAGCATTTTTCATAAATAGATGTTAAATGTACTTCTATGTCTTCCGTGGTTTCTCAGCAGGTTTATCCAGTAAGTGGCTAAGTCACAAAGAGCAGAATGATTCCTCATGCGTCACTAAATCTGCATTCAGTTAGCTGATTTCTGCCAGAACAGAGATAGTACAGTTTACCTCAGTGGCCTTGGCTTGTGGAAGAAAATAAAATGGCCACGGTTCCTGCCCCTGGCTACTGGGGATTGCCTACCAACATTCACAGCCAAGGCTCACACATTAATATTGTCCACTTAAGCAGGGCACCAAAAGGTGGCTAGTGCCCACAGGCCCAAGCCCCAGCAAATAAACAATGCCACCAGGGGAAGAGTCGAGGGGAGAAAACTGGCAGAAAAATTTACAAAAGATTTACTGTTATAACATTTTGGCTAAACCATTCAACTTTTAGAACAACATGTAACCTAAACAAAAGTGCTCAATGGCACTGCACGGAGTAACAATACGTAGCCCCGTGGGGTGAAAGGCTCCAGTCTCCAAAGATTATATTGGCAGTGGCCAATGCGGCAATCTGAGCCGTACCCTGCATTACTTAGTGGACAACTTGCAAGGAGTACAAATGGGTGAGCGAAGGTGCTTGTATCCAATTAAGAATTAAAACAAGTAATTAAAAACCTCAGAGTTACAAATTCTGCACCAGTAGGTTCATCCCTGCAAGTGTAACATTTTATGGCCGAACATGGGTGGCACTTTGCATCATCCCTGCACATCCAATGCTTTGCTGAAACAACATTCAGACATAGATTTCTAATAAGATGTGAGAAGACTCGCACAAGGTTTGATTTATTAATCTTGAGTAGTCTCACATCCTAAATTCTTGTCCTACTGAATTATGAATGGGCTTCTTACCAAACTTGCCCCTATCCATTTGTCTGTATCTATATTTAAATACTTTCTTCCAATGTTTAATGGACGATAGCTGCCTATATGTCTGAGTAACTTTTACAATGTCAGCTACCTAACGACTTCACTTGAGCAAGAGTCCTTCCACAATAGGGCCGACAAAGGAGCGAAACGTAATGCACATAATCCAGGACCCGCTTTGTTATAACTGGCACTAGTTTAAATGCTGATTTTCTTTCATGGTTCTTTATATATCTTGGAAAGCAGAAAATATTAAGCTATTTAATTTTAATGGTTACTTTTAACAAAGCCTGGGAGGACTGTTTTAACCGTGGACATTTTTGAAAACAGTAGCTTACTTTTGGTCATGGGCTAATTGTTCAATTCGCCACAATACTTTTACAGCTATCAATCTGCTCAACTAATCCTTCTCTTCCACCTTCACCATAACTTCACTGGAACTGCTCCGGAAATCCCGTTTCTGCCATATTTCCGGTGAAATTATGGCATTGAAGTGGGAGCAGCTCAGAGGAAATTTCAGGAAGTCTAGGTATGTGGGAATCATTGGGATACTTGAAAGACATACTGGAAGTAAATAGCACATTAAAGAGGCACACATCTAATGTAGTACATGAAGCCAATTCTCTCCTGTTATCCTGTCTACCCTGAGCTTGTTTTAGCTTTCATTATGGTTATGTATCTTGTAAGAACATAAGAAATAGGAGCAGGAGTAGGCCTGCTCCGCCATTCAATAAAATCATGGCAGAACTTCTACATCAATTCCACTGTCCTGCCCTATCCCCAGATCATATTCGATGACATAATATAAACTAAATGGTACAATTTGACCTCCATCAGCTGGTACAAAATTCAATTGCCAGGTTGCAGAAGAAATCCCTTTTTCTACTTTATTTCATTGCTGCGAGCACTGATTTAATTTCAGCCGCTAATACCTCGCTTGCAGATTTTTGATGTGCAGCATATCACAGTGAGGCACTGACAGTCCTGCTGTTAGTTCACTGAAACTACTGCCTGTGTGTGTAGATGGGGTGAAAGCTTTGAGAACTGGATAAAGAGCAGCAGACAGGATTTGCTCTCCTTTTCCTTGGTTTTGCAAACAAATAGTGAAATCATTTTAAACCTTTGTTCACACAAGTTCTGTCTCATACTAGGCAGTCGCAATGGGCCAACTGACCCACTTTTGTCCTAAAATGTCTGTGACATATTTCTGTAACCCACTGTGGTTTTTATCAGTATAATTAATAAACTTCCATCTGCGTTTAAAAAAAACGTATTTTCTTTTGTTATATAGAACACTGCAGCTTTAAACATTTTTGTTCAATGTAGCTCATTAAACTGAAGAATTTACAGTGTGATTCTGCTCAGGAGGAAACATAATTAGACTACACAGTTTATTATGGACAGTATCATTAGCTTGTTTCCATCCTTTTGCTTACTGTTCAGATTTTGAGTATGTATGTTAGAAAATATTGTCAATCTTAACTTACCTGTGGCTAATCTCTCAGAATGGCACTGAGTTCCAGGTGTTGGGATATTGTCTCTGACTGATTGTATCTGTTAATTATTGATAACTGCCGTTTTGGTAAAAATTCTTAGTTGAACTGTATCGACTTCACTCCTGAAATGTTGCATGGCTATGAAATACTACTGCCTAAATATAACCCGGAGACCATTTTGTTCAAACCCAAGGCTGATGTATGCCAGATGAAAGGATTCATGGAATTAAATCTTAATTAGAGCGCATCTATAATCAGCAACATAAGGCTTGTATATAGCAGGTGTCACACAGTGTGCACATCACACTTTAAATATCTGAAGCGCGGAAAACAAAGAACCTGCACTTGTATGGCTGTTTTTATGCAGCAAAATGTCCCCAGGCATTCGCAAGGGGTCAGACACTAAGTGGAAACTGTGGGAATAAATCACCCGATTTACATTCACAGACAGCATGGTTGCAGAGCAGTGTCACCTGCTATGAGGAACCCTGCTGTTAAAGTACACCAGGATCCTGCACAGCGTCTGACTATGCAGTGCAGCTACAACCTCGGGCCTGCCTCCATGCTGCAATGAGAACTTATGGGGATGGTGGCAGAGTGGCACAGAGCACAACCCTCATCACAACCACCTCATATAGCATCACCTCCACTTTATCTGCAGACTCATGTCTGCACCTTACGTTTCCTTTCCCTTCATTTTTCTGGTTCCCTCTTAAACCCCTGCTCCTTCAGTGTTGGCAACGTCTGCTAATGGTTTGAGGCGCTTTCATCATTTTTATCACCTAATTTGACACTCATTTTTAATTGTCCCCACCCGTATAAATTTCACTTATACTCAATCTTCCGCTCCCATTAGTGTGCTGCCTACATTTGCCCAATTCTGCACCTCAATCTGTGATTGATGATTTCTCTTTCCCCAGTATGTCTTATTCAACAGAAAAAAATCCATTAATCTGGGGTCCCGTTTGAATCGTCTGCTGACAGGAACCATAAACTTGTGAAGCAGCTGTTGCAGAACGATGACACAAAGCACATAACATGCACTGTATGAATATGAAGGGCACTGTGATAAAATAACTTGTTACGCCAGTTGTAACTCACCAACAGCTCTACCACTTGCTCCTGGCACTGAGCTGTGCCCTATTAATGGTTTATTTTTCATAAGCTGTCACTGCCTATTCTGTATTTCCCATTGTATCCCTATTCTCCATGTCCCTCTGTGAGACAATGGCCAATGTCTTTAGGAGAAAATATTGTCACGAAAGGTAGGCAGGTGCTGAACACTGAGCTCTAGCTTTGCCTGATTAATGAGGACTATAATTGGTCCGAATGTAACTGCAACTGCACTGTAAGGTATGGGCGGAACATTCAACTTGGGCGGAGTGTTAAACTTCAATGGAAGGGGAAAATTGGACAGAGTGTATAACGGGTGGCCGATCCTACACCACCCATCCCCCCCCCCCCCCCACTGAAGTTGAAAGTTCCACCCATGAAACTCACCCAAACATGCTCAGAGAGTAAAATTATACCTTGTTGGACTTGTCCCTCGAAATATTAGTCATCTCCAGCCTGAAGGTTTTACTCATTTATGTTTTATCAATTCTAATGAATTTCTTTTTTTAAATTTTAATATGGATTTTGCACTGAGTATGCTGTCACTGCAATCATCTATTACTGAGGAGAACTGAGCACCTAATGGACGCCATTAGCTGTGTTTGAAATCTAAAAATGAAAGTAGTCCAACATCCTAGGAACTCATTTGCTTAAAAGGGACATTGTCAGCCTCTCAAGAGGAAGAGTAGGAGATCAGCAATTATTGGTGACAGTGTATGAGGTCAGCGGTGACAAAAAGGATTATCCATCATGGGGGCAAATGAGTGCCTTGAAAGTGAACTCTTTGAAAAGTATTGTATGTAAAATTCATCTGTCCCATATTTTAAAGGAGGAGCCACTCCATTTAAAATAAACAACCTCTGTTAAGATAGCAGACAAAGGAACTTCGTGAAAACATGTTAAGCATTCATAAGCTAATATTTGAAAAGCCTAATTTCATCTGATCCAGACTAAATAGTACTCATCTAGAATTTATACATGGGCTCGAACTGGCTATTGTCTATGAAGGGACAAAACATTGAATCTAGTCCAATTGCTTCAGAATTATAATTCACCTCGATAGACAAAATACCAATTGTGGCCAAATCCAGACGTTCCAATAATTCCCGTTCAGTTTTTTTTAAATGCCAGGGATTTTGTAGGTTTTTCTCAATTGAAGTTTTACTTTTCTATTCTGTTAAGTGGCCAAACTGCTTTGTCAGTAATTCTTTGCCCAGCAATGCAAAATTGGGACAAAAAACATAATGGGAGCAAGTAGTACAGAAATTCAAACAAGGTGCAACGTAAGTGTTTATGCTTTATTTAGAACTTAAATAAAAGCCTACAAATCACCCAGGAAATGAAAAGGGTTGCTTCTCTTTATTAAAAATGTCAACACCATTTAATGAGCACCATTACAACTAACCGGCTGCTAGACTGAGGTGAGGTTGTTTTCTAGTGGATGGTTAACAGTACCTGTCGTAGTCTTGACAGATCTCACCTACTGAGATCAGTGCTTTCAGATACTCGTTGGGCTGGTAGGGATTGATGTAATGCAAGGAACAGCTGTTTCGTGGGTCTCCATTCGAAGCTGTGAAGTCAACGGCTACCTAAAATAGAAGGTGGTAATTCATTATTAACAGCACTAGGCTCTGGATGCTACATTTCTTTTGAAGCTCATAGTGATGTACAATTTTCTAAATAAAACCCGCAAAATATGTCAAAAATAATAGCACCCTTCCAAAGCTACTGCAGCAGAAAGCTTTGACATGAATCCGTTGTTGAAAGGAAAGGACACACTGAAGCAAATACTGACAAAAACAGAAAGCTACAATTGAAAGTGCATAGAGATCTACAGATTACACAGAATTGGAAAACTCAATTATCGGATTAAAATTTCATATAATTTAAGCCCTTTACTGGTCCATAATTATTAAGTAAAATCTCCTGATAATTTCCAGTTGCTTTTTCTGCATGACACTATGGGGGCGATTTTAACAGAAAATCTGCACATTGGGCAGTGTGTGGAATGATCCAGCATCCACTCACCAGCAGAAAGCTTGAACCATTTTCATAGCCAGGCCTCATCTGAATGCTTTCAGCAAGCTGCCAGCAGTGAGCGAGCACTGATTGGCAACTTGCCGATTGGAAGAGGGTGGTGGAGGTAGGTCTATACAGTGGGCAGGGGAGGCAATACCAGGACAAGGAGGGACTGGTAGTAGGTAGGAAGATCTGTATGGGGCCAGGAGGTGCATCATTACCTTGGTGGCACAACAGAATGATCACCGGATTCTATGGCCACGGTCGGGAATGTAATGGGTTGGCATAAATTTTATTTCTGTCACTGCTAGACACAAGAAGGAAACTTCTGACTTCGGAAAAGACAGGTGGTTCTAATATGGTGCTGCTCCGTGATTGAAATGTGTTGCGACAGGACTGGATTATGATTCAGTGAAGATGCTTCAAATGAGCTTCCTTGGCTGTTCTCTTGCTGCTTCTGTTTGTGCTCCTGGTGCTTTGTCTTCCTGTGCCTGATCTGCTTCAACAGTGTCAACATCTGCCTCTCCCTCCTCCTCCTCCGGGATGTTTACCTCTAAGCCTTTCTGGAGAGTAAAATTGTATGGGACAAAGCAGGCTCCCACAATTCTTGAAACACCGATAGCGTCATACTGTAGCTTTCCCTGCCATATCCAAGCATTCCTTCAACATTCCTATAGTTTATTCAAATTCTGGTTCTGATGTGGCATCACTGAAGGGGTGCAGCAGTGTTGTCCGTGTAGGAGCCTTCGTTTCCCGTGGGCGCTCACTTGTTCCTGATTTTGAAAATAAGCAAGAATACTCAAGTGGCTGAGGATAAAAACATGGCGGCAGCTCCCAGAGCACTCAGCATTCGTGTGAAGGAATTGGTATCACTTGAACGTTGAGCGAGTGAAATTCCTTTCTGTTGATGTAATGTTGAGGGTTGTCAGTTGGGGATCGTATCGCCACATGAACAGAGTCGATTGCCCCAGGAACTGGCAAGTTTCCTGAAATCCTCCAGCCATTTGTAGTCCATTCATTCATGTGCTTAGGGCCGCTGTCAAATTTGATAAATTGGGTAGCCCTGGCAAATTGGATATTAGTGACATACTTGATGCAACCATACACAGTAAATGGACTTATGTAGAAGGCTTCAGTGACTCCTTAGCATCAGCCTATCACATAAAAGCTTGGTGCTTGAACCAATGTTCCCGTTAAGCTGTGCGTGGCAGCGCTGAAAGTACTGCGCAGACCGCTCACAAGCTTTTCCATTTGGAATCCCGCGCATGCACAAGAATTGAAAGGGACTGCACATTGAAATAAACAGGCTCCGCACAACAAAGGCAATTTAGAGAGAATACTGGCTGCAAACTTCTCCTCAGCTATGTGCAACGTCCTTGAATCAGCCTGGAGTTCTGACTGTAACAAGGAGCAGAGATCCTCCAGTGCCTCCAGGTTGAATGGCAGCCTCCAGAGATAGAGCCCTACGGAAATATTTAAACAGGAGTGCAAAGGTCTATATATCCCATTGACAGAGTAGGAGTGGCAGGGTCTGGCTCTGCTCTGGTGATGCCTGATTAAATGAGCTTCTAACTCCTCCGCTTCCTCCAAGAGGTAGATAATAACAGTAGAATCCCCATTGGGAACCCCATATTGCAAACTATGGAGGATGATATCTAAAATTTCCCAGAGGTACAATGAGCTGGATATTAACTCGGAGGCGGGGAGGGAGTGGGGGGCTGGTTTGAGGTTGGGAAACCCGGAAGACTGGGTTTCCCTCAGGCCCTGCCAAATTTAACAGCAGGACCTGATTAACATTTTTGTCTCACAGCCAGCCAGATTGAGAGGCTGGCTGTCAGCTGAAGAGCGGCGAGGAGGGAGAGATGGAGTCAGGGGTGATCGGAGTCCAGAGGAAGATTGGAGTCTGGAGCCGGGGAGACTGGAGCGAGTGGGGGGAGGAAGATCGGGGAGGCCAGAGCGGGAGGGAGGAAGATCAGAGTCCAGAGCCAGGCAACATCAGGGGGTCGGAGCAGGGGGAAGGAGATTGGACTCTGGACCCACACAACATTGGAGGGCAGAGTGTGGGTGATCGGAATTCAGAGCCAGATCGGAGGCCACAAGGAATATTGAAGGCTAGAGGCAAGATTGGAGGCCAGAGGAGGGGGTGAATTGAAAGGATTGGGCTGAAGATCGGAAGGGTTGTGGATTGTCCGATCACGGGGCGTTGGTGAAGCTGGATCTAGCAGGTAAGTGGGAAGACACTTCACTCCTGATCTAGCAGTCCTCGCCTCCCTTTAGTTGGCGGATTTCCCGAGGCCGACCAGGGTTAAATTTAAAATGGTGGTTAAATATGAGGCACGCAGCCACATTATATTTAAATTGCCAACCTGCTGTAAGAATTCGGCAAAAACATACTTTTGGATTTGAGTTTTGGACATTGCTTGTACACATTTTCTGTTACTGCAGAAGAGCAGACAGCAGACTGGGATAGGTCCGGACATGTTCCACAGGAATACACATCAGGTGGACATGGATCAATGGTTGATGGACAGGCTTTTTGTCATACAGTCAGTGAGAGATCAACAAGATTGGTCGGTGCTCATGACACAAAGGAAGCTATTCGACCATACAGACTGGTCGGAGCCTTATCGAGGCAACAGCCCAGTTGACAAAGGAACAGGCCGAGGACATTGATTTTGCTTTTTCAGTTGTACTGCCTCAGGGGAAGAACAGTTGAACTTTTGGCGTGAGAAGAAGCATTTTTGCAGGTATAAGAATGGCAGTTTGCAGCCATCTCTCTCTCTCCCCCCTCTTCTACGCTTGCTTGCGTCGTTCAATGCACAAGGACTGAGCACGCCGTCTGGGACGGAGAGAAGAAACACCACCTATGAGCAAAGAAAGCCTTGCTACTTCAACTGGGAAACTGACCTTGAGACTGGACTTGAATATCACAGATTGGTACAGAATCAGAAGATACGTCTCATCGGGAGAAGCAGCGAGTAAACCAGAGGGGTAATTTGTGAGCATTTATTCCAGCCCACACATCTTTAAGACCACCGCATAGTGTGAAAGGGTGTCGTGTGTCCCAACCAAACCTTAGGGGTTTTAGTGGGGAGGTTTTTGCACGGATCATAAGCGTACACACAATTCTGTTGGACAGATTCGGAGGTGCACTTTTGAATCCGAGCAGGGGTGTTTTAGATGTGGGTACTTCGCGTTAGGGGCCTGTTCAGATGGGCCAGAGTTGTGTGTTGTACTGTATTTGTTCGTTTTACACCATCAGGTTGTGTTTTTGCTGGGTGCAGGTTTGCTTTAACCTGAATAAAAGCATTGTGATGGTTGAGACCGAAAGATCTGGCTGTAACTGAGTATTTCTGTTCACCACTGTAATTCCGGTGTCTAGAACTGTTGTAAGGGGAGTGATTCGAAACCACCAAGGGCAAAACTACTTAGACGGTCTCTTGCAAGCGGGTTGGTTGCCCACCCCCATCCCACCTCCGTTAAAAGTGAAAGTGAACAAGTTAGAGGTGTAGTGGGGTCAGGATTCAGATTCTTAACATTTTATCTTCCCACCCGAGCCAAACCCACCCGTTTTGGTGGGATAAGGTTCCCCCGAATCCTCTCGAGGAGGATTAGAATTGCAAGCTGAAGGCTTCAGATGAACAGGAAAAACAAAGGCTGAAAAGGATGCAGCCACATACCAAAGTCATAGCCAAAAAATTATTTCTTCAAAAAAAACCATCAGCAGTTTGCCTTTAAGACAATACAATCATTTTAATCAGCTGATCCTAGGAAGAATGCTAGTTTTCTACATGTGCTAATTGGTAGGGTAGAATCGCGGATGGAAATTATTAAATATAGGGTGAATGACGACATCCATTCTAAATCCGTCATTTGGACGTCTGCACTATTTATCGGACAGATGTTTCATCCACCTGCCCTCACTTCTGGCAGAAATGGGTCACAAGTTAAATGGGGCAGATGCAGGGTCTGGTGCTGCCTGAATAAACGGGTTTCCCCTTCTTACTAGCAGATCCGAGTCCCTCCACAAATTCCATCTCTTCTTCCCCAGCACAAAACTGCCAGCATTATGCCCCTCACTCACCCATGGAATTTCACGGCCTATGTACATATCCAAAATTATTAAATAAAGACATTTCTAATGGTATTGGTACAGAAATGGCTCCAGATTTGTAATTCTCTGTCAGGTAAATCTCTTCTGCAGTGCCCTGGCCAAACTTGAGATCACCAATGTGAAGCAACAGTTCAAAATGACGCAAGGGGCTAATTAATATTGGTGTTGGTGTTACACAATCTTAAATAGAACAGCCATTTATATATGGTAAACACGGGGAATAAATTTCAAGGTAGATTTGTGAAGAAACTCAGAACTAGGCCTGCGTATATGTATACGAGATAAAGGCAGCTTGAAAGGAGCTTCATGGCTGCTTGAAACTACAAGTTTGGCTCTGATAGCATGCTTACCAATGTAGAAATTCCTATAGTATAAGTGATTAAGCGATCTTATGCTACTCTTGTCAAAGGCATCAAAACACTTTGGCCGTGAAATTAGAGCCTTTCGCACTGGCCGTTAAGACTGATATGGAAAAGAAATGGCGGCCGCCTTGCTTCCGTCGCCACATGATGGTGAACGCCTGGTATCCTGGCAGCAACCATGATGCCTTCATCCTGTGCCAGTCCAGTGTGCCAGCAATCTTCCAGCCACTACATCAAATCCGAGGGTGGCTGTTTGGTGCCAGGGCCATCTGCTCAGCACCTGACTGATAACTCCCGTCCGCAATCTACCACTCATGGCCAGCATTCATATGAGAGCCATGCTTCCACGAGGAACATCATCGAGCAGACCATCGGGGTGCTAAAGCTGCCTTGACCGCTCAGGAGGCACCCTCCAGTACTTGCTGGAGCGGCTGTCCCATTTTGTGGTGGTCTCCTGCATGCTCCCCAGCTTGGCCATCATGTAGGCACAGTCCTTGGCACCACGGGTTCCGGAACCACCTCAGGAGGGGGAGGAGGAAGGGAGGAGGCAGGCGGCAGAACCTCGTTCCGGACGGATTGTCCGTGAGCGCCTCATCAGACTCCGGATCCAGTGCATGAAACCCCAGATCCCTGTTACTCACAACTTCTCCATCTCACCATCCCTCTGTCACAGAACATCACAGAATTCTTCTAGGCACAAAGCTGAAATGAGAGCCACCACAAAACAAACATTCCAAACATAATTTATACATTTTTCAAATACAAATCAAACTAACAACATCAACTAATCAGCTTTACATATTCTCTTAGTGCCTGTCTTTTATGTTGCTTTTCCTGCTGCAGAATGGTTGGTGAAAAGCTGCTGACTTTCCATGGGGAAGACTATAGATGGCCTTGCAGGACGACCTCGAGCAGCTCTGGGCCGAGAAGGCCCAGTTGTAGATTGCACCACCTCGGCATGAGCGGCAGCAGTCTGGGCTGGCTGGCTGACAGGTAGCAGCAAGGGCAATGGCGGAGTGGCAGTGGTGGGATTAGGGATGCTGTCATCCTGAGAGAGGACAGCGGGTCCTTGCTCCATGAAGCCACTGCCACTCCCCCGGGGTGGTGCCTCAGTATTCCTAGCCATCTGTTGGGGAACAGATTGCTGGAGTTCTGTGAGACCCTGCAAGCCCCTTTCCAGACTCGTAAACCCAGCCATGAGGGCAGCAGTCTGAGCTACTACTGCACACTGAGACGTTGGGTCGCTTCCGCCTGTACTGCCATGGAATCTGCGACTTCGCCCATCACACGTGGCATCACGGTTGGGTCCACAAGGTCTCTAATGGAGTTGCCCATCATTTCCATCCTGGAAATCACAGGCTCCAAGCTCCGCACAAATCCCTGTGCAATGTTGGAGCCGGACTCCTCTATGCTCCTTGACACTGACAAAAGGCTCTCTGGCAGGCCTGCCATTGCACCAAACATTCTGTGTGCATGCCCTTCGCCCTTCTTCTGAAGGCTGTCCTATCGAGGTCATCATCTGAGTCTTGAGCAGCAGAACTCATGCATGAACTCGCCCTCTGTGGAGCTGGCCCCCGAGCTACCCTTTCCCCTGGCCTGGCCGCAGTCCACTCGTGCTCAGTGACTCACCACGTGCAGATCGCGCCTCTATACTATCCTCTAATGTACGAGCAGTGCCATTTTCTGAGCTGGTGTCTGTGAGTGTCAGATGCAGTGCAGGTGTGTCTTCTCCTCGAATACTGTCCTCCTCCATCAGTTCGGGGACAGGCTGGCCAGGTTGGAGTTCTTGGGTATCTGAAAGGAGACAGACACAAGGGTCATGTTGGGGTGAGGGAAGGGTGGGGGAAAGCAAGATATTCATGCATACACCATCAGCAACTTGTAAGTGTGAAGAGATTGTGGGATGAGGGGTAAGTGCGATGTGAGAAGAAGGATTAGGTTTGAGCATACTATCATCATCAGCAATGCTTTCAACTTCCCCGCTCACCACGCATTCTGTGACTACCAATTATGTCCAGAACTGCTTCCTCCAGCTCAGTGAGGTTCTTAAGTCTGGCTTGCCCTCCATCACTCCATCCAGCAGTTGTGTGCCACCTTTGACTACAAAAGAAGTCTGTCAGTGAGTGTGGTGCAATGTAGTTGGGTGATGTGCCTGCCATGGTTAAATAGCTGGGAGTGTGTGCAAGTGAGTCTTGCAGCAGTGGTAAGTGTATGAGGGTGAACTGAAGCTATGATTGTGAGGTATGAGTGGTGATTGCTAGAGATTGTTGGTAGGTGAGTGATGAGGATGTGGTACATTGAGCAGTGTGTGAGGCTTGTGGTGCGCATGGTGGAATACGGCACTTGATGCATTCACTCACGTTGACCACACGTGTGAGGTAATTAAACTTTTTGCGGCACTGGATCCAGGTCCTCGGAACAACATTCATCGCAGTGATGGCTTGCGCAATCTCCTCCCACAACTTTCTCGTATTCAGTCATGAAGGCCTCCTGCCCCCCTGTGGGTGGAGGACCTCACGGCGTCTTTATACCCCTAGGACCAAGGACTCCATCTGAAAATCTTCTTGCCCTTTCCCTTGGCAGTTGGGCATGGCTTTGTTCAGAGTGACAATGAGATGCTACTGCAACAGAGCATCTCCCCTTTAACTAGTGCAGGGAGCCTAGGTCAAACTTTATTGGTTAATAGACTGCTCTTGATATTGCTCCCCCTGTTCAGAGCTAAGCCAATCAGCAGCACGTTTAGCGATGAGATCAACGCTGCAACCATTATAATGAGCAGGCAGCATGAATTTTGCATGCTGCCTGCACCACTTTGAAGAGCTGCAGACACAGAACCTGCGTGATGCCCGCACCCGTTTTTGGACCTTATCCAATTTTTAGGCCTTGGATGCTCGCATCATTGTGGCAGACTGACAAATCATGCTTTGTACTGACTGCACAGGTGTAGTTGCTTACACAGTGTAAATTCAGCAACAATAGAAGCTTTTCTACAGCCAAGTAATGCCCTTGGTCTTGAATAAAAATAATGGCCTAGAAATTTTGGTCGGAGGCATACCTCCAGAGTACATCTTTGACCGATGAAACAATTACGAAAGTACCTCCTGTGCTAGCTGTGAAGAGTTGTGGGCCCAAAATTCAGTACCGCTGGAAAGCTGGTAGCTCCCCCCACCTTTTTGTGACCATTAGTGCCGAAAAACTTTCATGGCTGGGCCACCCCATATTCAGCTCCAAAAGTGAACAAATGGATTCCAGCACTAATGAACCCTTCCAAAGTAGATTTTTCAGCTTTTTAAAGGCCGTGGTTTGCAGCAAGGCCCTGAGGGGGGAAGGAGGTTAGAAGGATGACTGGTGTAAGAGATGCAAGGAGAGCCAACAGGTTCTCTGATATGGAGCTGGAGATACTGATGGACGGTGTGGAGGACAGAAGAATAATACTGTTTCCTGACATGGGGAGACCTGGCAGACCGCCAGTACATAATTCATGGAGGGAAATTGCAGGGGAGGTGTCAGGCACCTCCATATATGTGAGGACGCACCCTCCCAGGAGGGTACCGGCCAATCTGCACCCGGCCCTTCCAGGGTGGCGATGGGTCGATGCCTCCTAGCTCTGGGGCGACGGGGATCCTCCTCCTCCTCCTCCTCAGGTGGTACTGCTGGCTCGACCTCCAGCGGCTGTCCCCTCCTGATGGCCAGGTTGTGCAGTATGCAGCAGACCGCGACGATGATGGAGACCCGTTGAGGAGAGTACTGCAAGGTGCCACCAGAGCGGTCCAGGCACTGGAACCTCTGCTTAAGGATGCCTATGCACTGCTCGATGATGCATCTGATGGCACAATGAGCGTCATTGTATGCATGCTCTGGCGCTGTCCTGGGGTTCCACAGAGGAGTGGGCAGCCAAGTGGACATGGGATATCCCTTGTCCCCAAGCAGCCAACTGCAATCCTGATTCGGGCCGGTGAAGACGACGGGCACACTGGTCTGGCGCAGAATGAACGAATCACGGCTGCTGCCTCCCTTGCCCGCTGCCTGTTTGCATGGTGCCTTCTCCTGCGTGCCACCCTGCTTCTGAGCAGGTGTACCAGGTGTTGCCTTCCCAACACTCCTCCCATCCTCAGGGTGAACCCTGCCAAGCAGGACTCTGCAGCCCACAGGACCCCACTAAAGAATCAGACCTGAAAGTTGTACAAAAGTATGTGAAAACCTCTGAGCAGCACAAAGCCGGTTTAATGGAGCCAAAACAATTAATAAAACTATTTAAAAAGCAAAATACTGCAGATGGTGCAATCTGACATAAAAACAACATTCCAGCGCTGTTGCGTTCGAGCACCGGCTCAAATACCTCGCGGGTGCACTGCCTGAAGAACTCCTACCTTTTTGGAGCTAAAAATCCCTGTCCTGGCCACTTTCCGGCGGCCCACATGCCGCAGACCTCAACGCTGCAAACTTACCTTTATAGCGGCTTCACCCTGCCGTTTCCAACAGAAATGAGCACCGCTCAAACCCCGCCCCCCCCCCCCCCCCCCCTCACCCCGAGCTGAATATGGCTCGGGGAGGGACTAGTACCCGACTGCGGCGGCCGATCGATTTTTTCGGCCGACCAATTGTTGGTCGGATGGTTCGGAAGCGTACCTGGGATCATGTGGGCCCAGTCCTCCAATCACAAAGGAGAATTCCATTGCAGTCATTTACGAAGGGAATCTCCTAATGATATGCAATGGAATCCCCAAATCTAATAATTATACAATTTACCGAAATGGAATTTTATTTATAAGTACCATCATTGCACCAACCTCAATAAAAATTGAATTTTTTTGCTAATTTTAAACATCGTTATACCTGTATATAACTGCATAAACTCAATTAATGCAATTTGTGTGCATAATTTTGGATCTGAAAATGTTTAATTTAAGCCTTAGATATCCTCTGTTTGCATCAACCGTAAGACTTGCGTGGGCAATCGCTGGTCAGTCGCTGGTCAAATAGCCCAACTCTGTGCCAGCGATTGCTTTTTCGGGGCCCCCGCAGATGGCCTGTCAAGGCGTACGTTGACGGGCCGCAAGTTCCGAATTTCGCGCACTAAACAAGCGCATGCAGAAATCCAAAACTTGTGGGGCATTTCAAAGGGAATATGACAGCATACCACAAACAACGCAATTTCGGGTCCTTTGTCTATTTAGATAAAACTGGGATCAACATCAGGCTCCGATTCAATGGCTGCTCACTTATGTTTCTACGTGTCCAGAACCAAAGTTATTTTTATTTTGCAATACTTTTGTAATGTTTTTTTCTTCTTCACATAGCCGTAACTTCAACAAAAATAAATTAAAATGCAAATGTTTCACATTTTGTAACTAGGAACTCTTGGTCTTGGAAACCAGAAACTGCTGACAACATAACCCTTCTAAATGAATAATTAGTGTCAAGGGGAAACCTTTGGCAAACCCACACTAGATGCACACCTTCTACAATGTAAAGGTAATCAATCATCCATCTTCAAGAGCTGAGATTTATAATCACTGGGAAATAGCTTTAAAAGCATACTAACAATTGACTTACCGTAAAGTGGATCTGGCATCCGCCCATTATGTAATCTAAAAAGGAATATATCCTGTGCAGCTTCAAAACACAAAATTGCATAGTTAGTCCAGCTGAAGTCAACCATTTCAATACATGTGCAACACAATGACTCATAGCCTGGCAACTTCCCTGAAAAAAGGATCAATCTGTTACATGATTAGTAATTGTCATTTACACACATTAGACTATGTCTTGCTAACTGATAGCTTTTTATTTTAATGATGTTAAATGCTCACACTGAAGAGTCTGAGGAAGCTGCATTCCTTGACGGAAATGAGCAACAATTTCCTTAAAAGCTTATTTTGAAGAATGAATTTAAAGGTTTGGATCCAGCAGCAGCCCACAGTGAGGCCTGTGCAGAAGTCTTGCCTCATTATAACTCTCAATTTGAATGTTATCACAGTTAGAACCTCCAGACTTGTGTGAATCCAGGTTTGCCCAGCCAAAAGTTGTGATTATAGCTGAGGGAGTCTGTTTAAGTGGACTTGTTCACCATTAACTTCTCTTTTACACTGGCTCCGACTGATTTTCTGGTGACTGTGGAGCCTGGGTAAAGTAACATAAATTAACTCGGACAATCACACTGAGTAGAAACTCATCCTTGCTGCCTGTTGAAATGACATCTTACTCTCTGCATAATTTTAAAAGCTGCTCGTAAAAATACAGAACACGGATGGTGAAAATCACAGACTGTTGAATAAATGTGTTTCATAGTCTTTCTCAGTCTTTCACTCCTTAATTCAGTGTTTTATTCTTAACGAAGCAGCATTTGAAGACACATTGGAAATTTCACACGCGATGCAAATGAGACATTCTGATTTTCGAGTTTTACTTTTTTTCCTGAATTCAGATCAGAAAACTGAGTGAAATCAGCTGCAAACAAATCCATGCATTTTCACATGAAAAATAAAGCAGAATGTTCATTATCGGAAAACTTGAGTTTAATTGGGAAAACCAGTTTGGAAGGAACAAAAATATGTCAAGTAAATAATCAGCCCTGAAAATCTACAGAGCCATTTTTACCAGGTGCTGTGTCTTGCAGGTGGACTTCCATCGCCACACACATTGGATATGAGCAAGAACGGAAGAATTTGGGGCAGATTTTCGGCTCCCTCTCTGCTCCGTTTTTCGGTCCCAGAGTGGCGGCTTTGACGGGGGCGAGGTGTTTTGGCCAGGTGGTCAGCCCCCAGCGCCCCACAGTGATCCTTGGGTCCGGTTTAGCAACAGCACCACCCGGAAGAGCCGTACCGCTGTGCAACGCCCCTGGTTGCAACACCGACGCGAGTTTTGACTCTTGCCCGACCCGTACGCCCTGAAGCACACTCCGCAGTGAACGCCTGGGGAATCAGGCAGTGAAACGATACTGGCAGCGGAGAGGTAAGTAATGGACTACTAAGGTAAGTGTGATTGTTTTTTCTTTTAATTTTTTTTTGCAATTTGTGTTGTGGTAGTGCGGGCAACGTTTTGGGAATGTTTTTGTGGCTTTTTTTTTAGGTTTTCCTCCCGCAGGCGTCTCTCGGAGCGCTCCCGGCCTGGCTCTTTAGCCAGGAGTTTCCCATGCTAGTGTCCAAGAGAGGTGTACATTGCCTCCCCCTTAGCCTGACTCAGGGCCCAGCCGCCCAATGTTACTTACTGAGGCGCAAACTTTACCCCTCCACCGCCATTACCGTCTCAAAAACATCAAAGCCAATAATCCAGCCCATTGAATTTATATTGTGCCTTTTCCGTACTCAAGATGTCCCAAAGCACTGCATAGCCAATGAGTCACTTTTGAACTGTCATCACTGGTTTTGTAGGAAAAAGTCAATTTCGAGATTGTACCATGCATAAATCAAGGTTACTCCAAGTTTATACCATTCCTGTGTACCTTACCTTACAATCTTTCAGAATGACAGTTCCAGAATTCTTATAATGTCTCTTTTTTGCTTTGTATTTTGGATTAACACAGTCCCAAAGGACCTGATAAAGAGACAAACCCCCAGTCAGATTACTAAATCATAACATAAGCCAATCTAACACTCATAACACATCCTCTGTAATTCTAAGTAAATACATTTTGAATTGTCGTGTGATGTGCCTTTGAGTTTAGAAATGTATGCTGACAAAATGGTTGCCATGCACACAAAAACAGGCAATGTGTTACTTGAAGTGGGAAGGAAACTCATTTACATATTCACTGTGCATGGCATCAAGTCAAACAAAGCAAACAGCAGTGGGGAAACCATTAACAGTTTGATCATGCAGCAGCTGGTGGAACAGGAGTTCAGCCCTTGATCACTGCAAGAACATGATGAGCAATAATTAGATGCTGAATTCAGCACTTTATCTGTTATTCTCAATCCCAGTCCGGGAGACAGCCGGTTTCCATTACACAAATAATGGCCCGGAATTTCCTATCAAAGTAACAGTGGGGCTAATGGCTCTCACCGTTATTTGTGAGAAAAGGGTACAGCAACTTCAGCTGAATGGCAGGCAGCAGTTAAACTCAAAAATCCCAAAGTTGCTATCTGAGTTGCACCGCTCCGCCATTAGCTTTGTGAAAACGGTATCTTGTTCCCTGCCTCACCATTGAAATGAATTGTGATAGGTCCTTACTATACAGTATAAATGCACCTCGCCCATGCTTGAGAGAAGGTCAGTCTGTGACCTGTCCTTTATGCCTTAGCACTCAAGTGATTGAAGGTGGGTGGAGCTTCCCCTTTTGTACCTGAAGGCCCAGGTTAGGAGTGTCTCCCACCTAGTGGTCATTGTTCTCACAGTGTACAACTTAGGTCAGATTATACATGGGTTACAATGCTGGTTGAATACATGACATCACCTCCCCCCAAAAATCTTATTGGGATCACAGGTTGAGTCTCTCTGGTGGTTTACGCTCTCTTGTAGAGCGCCTGAGTTGGGGCTCCGGTTGTTGGGTGCTGGCCTGAGTGTCTGCTGTTTGTGGTGCCTCAGGCCTATCCAGACTGCCCACAGTGATTGGGCTCTCCTCCCTTTGGTTCCGGTGTTCGGTCACCTGTGGTGGAGTGAACTCTACATCGTGTTCTTCCTCTGCTTCTTCCATGGGGTTGCTGAACCTCCTTTTTGTTTGATCCATGTGTTTGCGGCAGATTTGTCCATTGGTAAGTTTAACTACCAGAATCCTATTTCCCTCTTTGGCAATCACGGTGCCTGCGAGCCATTTGGGCCCTGCAGCGTAGTTGAGGACAAAAACAGGATCATTTACATCAATACATCGCGCCCTCGCATTCCTGTTATGGTAGTCATATTGTGGCTGGCGCCTGCTCTCGACAATTTCTTTCATAGTAGGGTGTATAAGGGATAGCCGGGTTTTGAGCGTCCTTTTCATTAGCAGCTCTGCAGGTGGAACCACTGTGAGCGAGTGTGGTCGGGATCTATAGGTCAACAGGAGGCATGATAAGCATCTTTGTAGGGAAACCCCTTGGATTCTGAGCATCCCCTGTTTGATTATCTGCACTGCTCGTTCTGCCTGGCTGTTTGAGGCCGGCTTGAACGGTGCCGTTCTGACATGGTTAATTCCATTGCCTGCCATGAAGTCCTGGAATTCAGTGCTTGTGAAGCACGGGCCATTGTCGCTGACCAAGACGTCCGGTAGACCGTGGGTGGCGAACATTGCCCGTAGACTTTCTACCATGGCAGAGGATGTGCTTGAATTTAAAATGTCACACTCGATCCATTTGTAGTAGGCATCTACTACAACCAAAAACATTTTTCCCATGAAAGGACCTGCATAGTCCACATGGATTCGTGACCATGGCCAGGGGCTAAGGGGGGCTTCCCTGCGCGCATTGCCCAGCTGGGCACACGTGTTGCACCTGCGAACACAAAGTTCCAGATCTGCGTCTATCCCTGGCCACCAAACGTGTGACCTGGCAATTGCCTTCATCATGACAATGCCCAGATGCTCATTGTGGAGTTCTCTGATGAACACCTCTCTGTCCATCTGGGGCATGACTACGCGGTTTCCCCACAGTAGGCAATCGGCCTGAATCAAGAGTTCATCCCTGCGCCTGTGAAATGGTTTAAATTCCTCAGGGCATGCCCTGTACGTGGCTGCCCAGTCCCCATTCAGGACACATTTCTTGACTAGAGACAATAGCGGGTCTCTATTTGTCCAGACTTTAATCTGACGGGCTGTCACGAGTGAGCCTTCGCTTCCAAAAGCTTCAACAGCGATGACCATCTCAACAGCCCCTTCAGTGGTGGATGGTGGGAGCCTGCTGAGTGCATCGGCGCAGTTTTCGGTGCCCTGTCTGTGCCGAATTGTATAGTCATAGGCGGCTAACGTGAGTGCCCACCTCTGTATGCGGGCCGATGCGTTTGCATTTATGGCCTTGTTTTCGGCCAAAAGGGACGTTAGGGGTTTGTGATCTGTCTCCAGCTCAAATTTCCTGCCAAACAGGTACTGGTGCATTTTCTTTACAGCATATACACATGCGAGCACCTCCTCTTCTACCATCCCGTAACCCTTTCTGCCTGGGACAGACTCCTGGAGGCATAAGCTACCGGCTGTAACTGACCCTTGACATTGACATGCTGCAACACACACCCGACACCATAGGATGACGCATCGCACGTTAACACACATTTCTTCCATTGGTCGTATAGTGTTAACAGAGTGTTGGAACATAACAAATTGCGTGCTTTATTAAAAGCCCTTTACTGCCTGTCCCTCCAGACCCATTCGCGACCTTTGCGTAGGAGCACGTGTAGCGGCTCTAGCAGCGTGCTCAATTTGGGAAGAAAGTTACCAAAATAGTTCAGGAGCCCCAGGAACGAACGCAGCTCCGTCGTGTTACGGGGTCTGGGTGCTCTCTGGATCGCTTCCGTCTTGGATGCAGTAGGGCTGATCCCCAGGAATTCTACCTCTGGAGCTAGGAAGATGCACTTCGCCTTTTTCAGTCGCAGCCCTACCCGGTCCAGTCTGCGTAGCACCTCCTCCAGGTTGTGGAGGTGTTCTTCAGTATCGTAACCCGTGATGAGGATGTCGTCCTGAAAAACCACCGTCCCTGGAATCGACTTGAGGAGGCTTTCCATATTTCGTTGGAAGATCGCGGCGGCCAAGCGAATCCCGAACGGACATCTGTTGTACTCAAATAACCCCTTGTGTGTTGTAATGGTGGTCAGCTTCTTCGACTCACTCGCCAGCTCCTGGGTCAGGTAAGCTGAGGTCAGGTCCAATTTTGAAAAAAGTTTGCCACCGGATAGCGTCGCAAAGAGGTCCTCCGCTCTCGGTAGCAGGTACTGGTCTTGGAGTGACACCCTATTGATGGTGGCCTTGTAATCACCACATATCCTGACCGACCCATCCGCCTTGAGCACAATCGGGCTCGCCCAGTCACTGAATTCGACTGGCGAGATGATGCCTTCCCTCAGCAGGCGGTCCAATTCGCCTTCTATCTTTTCCCGCATCACGTACAGCACCGCTCTGGCCTTGTGGTGTACTGGCCTGGCGTCCGGGTTTATGTGAATCACTACCTTGGCCCCCATGAAAGTGCTGATGCCGGGTTGAAATAATGAGTCAAATTTGTCCAGGATCTGTGAGCATGATACTCGCTCCACAGAGGAAATTGCATTGACATCGCCCCATTTCCAGTTCATGACAGCAAGCCAACTCCTCCCCAGTAATGCAGGACCGTCCCCTGGGACAATCCAGAGTGGCAACCTGTTCTTCGAATCTTTGTGGGTCATGATTACCGTGGCGCTGCCTAGCACCGGAATGATCTGCTTTGTGTAAGTCCGTAGCTGTGCGTCAATCGGCGATAATTTTGGCCTCCTGGTCTTGGATGCCCACAACTTTTCGAACTGTTTGATACCCATCAGGGACTGGCTGGCCCCCGTGTCTAGCTCCATTGATACTGGGATGCCATTGAGGAGCACTTTCATCATTATCGGTGGCGTCCTGGTGTATGACATGTATACGTGCTCCACATAAACTCACTGAACTTCAGCTTCCAACGATTTCCCCCAGCGTTCATTTCTGCAATTTCTGCAGGTATTTTGCTCATCTCTGCAAACTCCGGCTGAGTGTGTGCCTCCACGCCTCCAACATGAGCTGTTGTTGGAAACAAAAGGGCCCTTGCCAGTCGATTGTCCCTGACTGCCTCTGTGACTGTCCTTGAATGCGCCATTAACAGGTGTTGATGACCCCATTACTGGCCGCATTGTCCCTTGCAATGGCGTGAATCGCCGTTCAACTTGCCATTGTCTCTGTTGAACTCCCTCTCTGGGTTCGGCTACATGTTGGGGCATGCCTGATTGCCCTTGTCTGCCTGGAGAACTGTGTGCTGCTTTAACAATGTTGAATCTCTGTCCCAACCATTCCTTAACACAGTACCTCTCGTCTGTTCTGCTAGTGGCCATGCTCGCATGGTTTAAATCCCAGTTTCTCGTCGCCATTGATAGGTCCTTACTATACAGTATAAATGCACACGAGGCCCATGCTTGAGAGAAGGTCAGTCTGTGACCTGTCCTTTATTCCTTAGCACTCAAGTGATGAAGGTGGGTGGAGCTTCCCCTTTTGTACCTGAAGGCCCAGGTTAGGAGTGTCTCCCACCTAGTGGTCATTGTTCTCACAGTGTACAACTTAGGTCAGATTATACATGGGTTACAATGCTGGTTGAATACATGACAAATTGAATGGTGTGACGTTGCAGTATTTGTGCCGTAGATACAAACCTAACTCGACACAGAAAGTGACATTTTATCCGTTCCAGTCTAATTAACATTTATCACGTCGCTAAAAGGCTACTAAGGTTTTTCTTTACTTTTCCTTTCTGTCTCTTTTTTTTCTCTCTGTTTTACTCCAATTTTTCTTTCCCTCTATTTATTAATTTTTCTGTACCTGATTTGACTTTGAATTTACCCACTCTAATTTGCATTTCCTTCTCAGTCCTTGCGCTGTTTATTTCACAATCCTTCAATCGGATTGGTTAAGGAGCTTCACAGTTGGTCACTCAGGTCCCAGGCACCTGGTTTCTCTCGCTGTGACATTATCAGCTCGCACTTTCAGCAACTTGACATGCCAAATATTTAAAAACCTGAGCACGCAAGGGCAAGTCTAATGAACGGCAATGCCGTTCGATGCCCTGCTACAGCAAAATCTGGGCCATGATATGCTCCTGCATGGCAATGAAATCAATCCACAGCACAACACCAGGGACATAAAAAGACACAAGCTTAGGACTTGTGGTTAGCATTTTTATACCAGGAACATTGCATGGCCATGAACTGAAGAAATTAAGGAATTCCTATATTTAGAAGAAAACACTTTAATGAGATAAGAAAAATACCAGCAAGTCATTCTAACCCAGAATCGCAAGAACTGCCATTGCATTGTCCCAGCTAAATATCAATTGGGCGTCTCATGACCCTGTATAAACAAAACAGCAGGCTTACTGCAAGGCAACTGGTGCTCAGCTCCACTGCAATGAAAACAGCGTTGATTTCCTTCATTAGCTTTAATAATTTAGTCCTTTCTGTAATATCTCGGGTGTCATTTTTATTACCTCGAATAATTATATATAAGTACACTTTAAATGATTCTAATGCATTGTCATCAAGTCCCTTGAAAGCATCACACATAAAGTATAATTGTACACAACAAAGTATTTGTAGATCAGAACCAATGACCATATTAACTCCTGCGCTGAATTCGTATTATTCCCATATTGATATCCCGATGGACAGCGTATAGTTATAGTTAGAGGGAGCAGTGTGCGGTGGCCTGGCCCGGAAATCGGCGCGGTCCCGGCCTGCAAAACCATCAGCAGGACGGGCCATTAGAGAGGGAGGCGTGTGGCGGCATACCACTGCAGGAGAGCAACAGCTGACTGCAGTGTGGGCAGGTACAGCAGGAGCGGCGAGGTCAGGTCAAAGGAGCGGCAAGAGTTCATAGAGGGATATGATCGGGGCCCAGGAGAGGAGAGTGTTCGGGGTCCAGAAGAGGCGAGGGCCCAGGGGCAGCACGGGCCAGCTCACACTGCAATACGTGTGCACACTAGGTCCATGCAACAGAGCTGGTCTCCAGTCGTCTTGGTTAATCCTTGCCACTGGACCAAAACCTAGCTCTATCAAGCCCGTGTGGTGGCCACCACACGTTAAAAAAATCCACACATAGGCATCTTCCACCCTTCAAGATGTAGTTCAGAATCTGGAATATTAGGTCCTTCATTGAAACACCTGTGAACTCATCCCTTTTCGGCGTGGAAGCAGGTCATCCTCGTTTTGAGGGACTGCCTACGATGATGACCATTTCAACAGAGCTTGGCTTATTGCACAAACTGACAAAGGAAACTGAATACTTTCAAATGTTATTCCTTGGTATAAATCTCAATTACATTATCTCTAGCTTATCAGGAAAAGGACAAAACAGCAATAACAACTACTTGCATTTATATAGCATCTTTAATGTAGCAAAATGTCCCAACGTGCTTCACAGCAGCATTATCAAACAAACTTTGTCACCAAGCCACATAAGGATATATTAGGACAGGCAAGAGGTAGGTTTTAAGGACTATCGAAAAGGAGAGAGAGGTAGAGAGGTTTAGATCAAGAATTCCAGAGCTTTGGTCCTCAGTAGCTGAAGGCATGGCCACGAATGGTGGCGCGATTAAAATTGTGGATGTGCAAGAGGCCAGAATTTGAGGAGGGCAGAAATCTCGGAGGGTTGTAGGGCTGGAAGAGGTTATAGAGATAGGAATCGTGGTAGATCAGCCAACATTATCCTTGAACAGAAGCTTGTTACGTGGATTGGTGATACTTAGGGGGGAAAATTCAGGTCGTATGTAGTTAGCACCCCCAGAGGCGTTAATGGGGCACAAACAACTTTTCGTCCGGGCGCGATGACACGACCAACTCAACGAAATTCCACGGGAATTTAGCGGTGGAGCTAACCAATAGCGCCCCACCTCTACCGGTAAGTGACCCGGGCCGCTGCCCCGGCGATGACAACGTCATGACCGTGCGCAGCAACCCATTTTCACCCCAGAGCGAAAATTCAGTAGTGCCCCATGAAGCTGCTGCAGCCCGCTCGAGGAGTGAAAACGAAAGGGGAGACATTTTTCTAATGGCTGACTTACCGGCCGCGGCCTTCTTCACAGCAGATCGCGGGGTCCGTGCCGCGATCTTGCAGCCCGGCGCACCGCTTGAATTCCGGGTTGCTGCCACAGCATCCCACTCCGTGGTGGTCTAGCAATGGCCCCTTCCCCCTCCTGCAGAGTTGGCAGTTTGGCCCTCCCCTTTAATAGAAGGGGCGGGTCCTGTCTTCCCGCCAGCGCTACGCGAAAAATGCGTGTTGCTTTGCGCCCCATTCCTGTTCCCGCCACCGAGAGTAAGTGGAGCGCGGGATTTTCCGCTCCACTTCCTCTCAGGACCAGTAAACCCAATATAGCTCACGGAGCAGAACTTCTGTGCCTGGCGCAGGAAGTCCTGCCTCGTAGCTGTTGCCGCCCCCCAACTGGGGCGGTATGCAATTTTGCCCCATCAAAAGCTGAATAATGACAACTAATCAGAACACTGAAGGACACAGTAAAAGCTGACAATTCACTTATGCAGTGTATCTAGGCACCTTTAGTAATGACTCCACGAGGCAGGGTATGGTACTTAAACTGTGCAGACCTGCAGTCCTTTATTAGCAGCTCCTGAGTGCCGACAACAAGCTGTGTGTTCCTTTTTATACTGGGTTACCTGCCGTGTGCAGGTTGTGGTGAGGGTTGTGTGGTTGCCAGGTGTGACCCCTGTGCTTAAGGCTGGCCTCGTACGTTTCCCCTCCCTCACACACAGACCAAGTGGGTGTCACTGTTGTGGGATTCCTCGTGGAGGTAGCCACGGCAGCAGTGGGTGGGGTGTATACACTGTGATGTGGGTAGTTGTGGGGTGGTGGGCAGGGCCACAAGACTGGATGGGCTCCTTGTCCACCAATGGGGATAAGGGTCAGGTCATCCCAGGGTTTGCCAGGGAAGCCGGAGGGTATTGGCCTCATGCTTCTGGTGTTGGCCCTGGTGGCCAGGGGCTGTAGGGCTGGTCTGGTAACCCCTGGGTCTCCAGCAACAGCACCCTCTAGTGTACCGGTAAGGTGTGTACCGGTAAGGTGTGTACAGTACAAGGGTACATTCAATGTAGCATACAGTGTTACAGACATCACACAGTGAACAGGCATGCCTACACAACAACTTACATCCATTGTTTCCAAGAAGCTCGCCATGACCCCAGCCCTGTTTCTTGGGTTTGGGGTCAGTACATATTGATGGTAGGCTTGCAGCGGGATGGCCACCAGCAAGATACCGGCATTGCTGCAGCGGAACCACCACTGCCGAGGGCCGAAGATTAAATAAAGGGCCCATGGGGCCCTGCAGACTAGGCCAAGTCAGGCACTGATGGTCTCATCTGGGTCTTCGGTGGCTGGCAGATGAGGTATTGTGATGAGTTGGAGGGGAAGCTGCTGTATGGCCCTCTCTCTCCATTTGGAGCCAATTTTAAGATCAGATGTTAAAATGGACACAAAATCATGGGGAGCGCACCAATATCTGTTTCCAGTGGCCAAGGCTCCCTGCTGGAACGTGGGATCATAAAAGTGAGCCTGAAATATCCATATGCTAATATTCGCACCACATACAAGGCCCAGTTTTACTACAAGCTGCATATATATCATACAGGCATTCGGTCCATAAATTCTGAGCAAAGAGCAGCACTAAACCAACGAATAGATCAGGCGTTCCATACCGCGTCTGAAGATGTTGGTCTTTGTTTTAAAATGCATCTATCTTGTGGCAGAGTGCCTTTAAATATAATCACATTGCTACACAGTAATGAAATCGGACCCTTTGCCTTATTATTCATAAATCATAGTATAGTATCTTCTCAGAGCTTCATGATTCAGTATCATTTACCTTGTTTTCTCCCATTGCCTTCCGCATTTGCTCAAATGTTGTGTAAAACTCTCCAATGAAGTCATGTTTTCCACTGGTATCATAATCCCAGACTAAGCACTGGAAAAACAGAACATCTATTGAATACAGGGTGCTGCTTTGCTCATTTACCTCTGCATCTTAAAAATGGACAGTGGAATTAAAGAGAGAAGCTTCCAGCTGGGGGCCAGTGACTAGTAGAATTCACTGTACCCATCCTTCATACAATTCATGGACAAGGCTACATTGCATACTATAAAATATATTGGCAATACTTTGAAGGAAATTGATAGCATCCAAAATGATCTGGACAAATTATTCAATGGGCTAAGGAATAGCAAATAAAAGGAAATTAATGCATATGGGTACATGAAATTTGAGTCCTGCAGACTGGCCATTCAGTCTGTTGAGCCCATGCCGACTCTCTGCAAGAGCACTTCAACTAGTCCCACCCCCCGCCCTTTCCCTGTAGCCCTGCAACTTTTTTTTCTTCAGGTACTTACCAATTCCCTTTTGAAAGCCACGGTTGAGTCTGCCTCCACCACCCTTCAGGCAGTGCATTCCAGATCCTAACCACTCGCTGCGTAAAAAAAGTTTTTCCCTATGTCGCCTTTAGTTCTTCTGTCAATCACCTTAAATCTGTGTCCTCTGGTTTTCAACTATTGCGCCAATGGGGACAGTTATTCTCTGTCTACTCTGTCCAGACCCCACATGATTTTAAACAACGCTATCAAATCTCCTCTCAACCTTCTCTGCTCTAACTACAACAATTGTACAACCCTGTGTGGCATAAGAATAAAAAAGGAAAGGTGGCTCAACCGTGGCTAACAAGGGGAAATTAGGGAAAGTGTTAAATCCAAGGAACAGGCATATAAATTGGCCAGAAAAAGCAGCAAACCTGAGGACTGGGAGAAATTTAGAATTCAGCAGAGGAGGACAAAGGGTTTAATTAGGAGGGGGAAAATAGAGTATGAGAGGAAGCTTGCAGGGAACATAAAAACTGACTGCAAAAGCTTCTACAGATATGTGAAGAGAAAAAAATTAGTGAAGACTAATGTAGGTCCCTTGCAGTCATAATCAGGTGAATTCATAATGGGGAATGAGGAAATCACAGACTAATTGAACAAATACTTTGGTTCTGTCTTCACTAAGGAAGACACAAATAACCTCCCGAAAATACAAGGGGACCGAGGATCTAGCAAGAAGGGGGAACTGAGGGAAATCCTTATCAGTCAGGAAATGGTGTTAGGGAAATTGAAGGGATTGAAGGTCAATAAATCCCCAGGGCCTGATAGTCTGCATCCCAGAGTTCTTAAGGAAGTGGCCATAGAAATAGCAGATGCATTGGTGGTCATTTTCCAACATTCCATGGACTCTGGATCAGTTCCTATGGATTGGAAGGTAGCTAATGTAACCCCAATTTTTAAAAAAGGAGGGAGAGAGAAAACAGGGAATTATAGAAGGTTAGCCTGACATCAGTGGTGGGGAAAATGCTGGAATCAATTATTATAGATGTAATAGCAGCGCATCTGGAAAGCAGTGACAGGATCAGTCCAAGCAGCATGGATTTATGAAAGGGAAATCATGCTTGACAAATCTTCTAGAGTTTTTTGAGGATGTAACTAGTAGAGTGGATAAGGGAGAACCAGTGGATTTGGTGTATTTGGACTTTCAAAAGGCTTTTGACATGGTCCCACACAAGAGATTAGTGTGCAAAATTAAGGCACATGGTATTGGGGGTAATGTATTGATGTGGATAGAGAACTCGTTGGCAGACAGGAAGCAAAGAGTGGGAATAAACGGGTCCTTTTCAAAATGGCAGGCAATGACTAGTGGGGTGCCGCAGGGTTCAATGCTGGGACCCCAGCTATTTATAATATACATTAATGATTTAAATGAAGGAATTGAATGTAATATTTCCAAGTTTGCAGATGACACTAAGCTGGGTGGCAGTGCGAGCTGTGAGGAGGATGCTAAATGGCTGCAGGGGGACTTGGACAGTTTGGTGAATGGGCAAATGCATGGCAGATGCAGTATAATGTGGATAAATGTAAGGTTATCCACTTTGGTGGCAAAAACAGGAAGGGAGATTATTATCTGAATGGTGACAGATTAGTAAAAGAGGAAGTGCAAAGAGACCTGGGTGTCAGGGTACATCAGTCACTGAAGGTAGGCATGCAGGTCCAGCAGGCAGTAAAGAAAGCAAATGGCATGCTGGCCTTCATAGCGAGGGGATTTGAATATAGGAGCAGGGAGGTCTTACTGCAGTTGTACAGGGCCTTGGTGAGACCACACCTTGAGTATTGTGTGTAGTTTTGGTCTCCTAATCTGAGGGAAGACATGCTTGCTATTGAGGGAGTGCAGCGAAGGTTCACCAAACGATTCCCGGGATGGCAGGACTGACATATGAGGAAAGACTGGATCGGCTAGACTTATACTCACTGGAATTTAGAAGAATGAGAGGGGATCTCATAGAAACTTATAAAATTCTGATGGGACTGGACAGGTTAGATGCAGGTAGAATGTTCCTGATGTTGTGGAAGTCCAGAGCCAGGGGTCACAGTCTAAAGATAAGGGGTAAGCCATACAGGACCAAGATGAGGAGAAACTTTTTCACCCAGAGAGTTGTGAACCTGTGGAATTCTCTGCCACAGAAAGTTGTTGGGTCCAGTTCGTTGGACATATTCAAGAGGGAGTTAGATGTGGCCCTTAAGGCTAAAGGGATCAGGGGATATGGAGAGAAAGCAGGAAAGGAGTACTGAGGTTGCATGATCAGCTATGATCATATTGAATGGCGGTGCAGGCTCAAATGGCCGAATGGCCGACTCCTGCACCTATTTTCAATGTTTCTATGTTTCTAAGGAGAACAACCCCAACTTCTCCAGTCTCTGCAGGTAACTGAAGTCCCTCAACCCTGGAATCATTATTGTAAATCTTTTCTGCATCCTCTCTAAGGTCTTCACATCCTTCCAGAATTAGACATAATACTCCAGTTGATGCCGAACCAGTATTTTATAAAGGTTCATCCTATCTTCCTTGTTTTTGCACTCTATTTATAAAGCCCAGGATCCCATATGCTTTTTAACTGCTTTGTAAACCTGCCCTGCCACTTTCAATGATTTGTGCACATATACCCCTAGGTCTCTCTGTTCCTGCACCCATTTTAGAATTGTACCCTTTAGTTTATATTGCCTCTCCTCATTCTTCCTACCAAAATGTATCACTTTGCACTTTTCTGTGTTAAATTTCATCGTTTGTGCCCATTCCAACAGCTGTCTCTGTATTGGCGCTCCCAATTCCTACCTGAAGCAGCTGCTGCTTTGCTCTGTGATCAGATCCTTCTGCACGCTACAGGTAGGAATTCTTAATCTCATGAAATGCCAGATCAGAAATTCCAACGTGCAAGATTCTGGAATTCCCATCCTCAAGGCTTGGCAAAGTCCGATCCTGGAGCGAAGCAGCAGAATCAGGTAGGAGCCTGAGGCAGCAACATTAATAAACCGGGACAAGCAGAGAGTTGTGAACCTGTGGAATTCGGGAGGGAATGGGAAATCATGCCTCCGTGAACTGGGAGACGGGAAAAGATTGGCAGTGAATGAAAGAAAATACCCAATAGTGTTGATTAAGTTGTAAACTCCCTCAAGAACATGCTCCCATTATTATATAAAACAAGCTAAATTGGAACACTTGGAAACTCAGGGATACCATCACCAACACAATGCGAGTTGACCGATGGGGCTCAACAGAGGAATTGCAGTTCGGGATCGTGGGGGGAAAGCCTAGTGTCGGGAAGCCCCAAGGCTTCCTTGCGGGGCCCAGAGGTACAGGCCTGTTCCTCCTAGCCCACAAGGAACCAAATAACAAACATTTTAAATAATCTTGTTGGACCTCTTCTGGCTGCTGTTTCTGCCAGGTTTGAGTTGTCAGGGAAGCCATTACTGCTCCCCTGCTCAAGCTTGAGGTTAAAATAGCAGTTCAGGCCCTAATGATGTCATCGGAGCACAATCTGCATATTTAAAGTGGACTCTGCTGGCTGGCCAGGTATCCTTGTCACAGATCAGGTTGGAAAAGAGATCCGAATGCTCCGTGCATTGTTAAACAAAGAGGAAATTTAGCAAGCTGGTAATTAAGACATAGCGGTCTTATCTGGCTCGATGGGAAAGTTAATGTGACACTAGAGTGTTTAGGTGGCTGTTCAGATTAATGAATACAGAACAAAGGAAATTTGGGAATTTGCACAGACGAACATCACACAGAAATTCAGTTATTTGAATAATCAAGTACAATTACAATGTGGAAAGATCAAAAAAAAGTATTTGGACTCAGAGATATGGATAATCTAGTTATTGATTGAACAAGTCTGACTATATTCCATATTCTCATTTTACCAAATACTTTTCTTTCAAAATGCCAACGAAAAGGAATAATATTTATCATTCTTTTAATATACTACTTTTTATTATTAATAGTATTTACCTAATACAAACTAGAGCCATTAAAAAGCTAAAGCAGAGAAATTACTGTTTCTGATAACTTGTTTTAGTAGACAATTGGATTAATGTTTGCATCAAAATAGTAAGCAGCAAAATATCTCACAATTATAGGAAGCCCATTGATAGCACCAACTGTAATTTCTAGGCTGATATCTACAACTGTTTCATTAAGCCCTAAAGCAGGAGGTATAGGGAGAGTCTGAGGCAATACCTTGTGGAAGTTGTACAAATTACGTAAGTTCTACAGAAATTAATTTCTTGTCAAGAATGGACATGTCGTGTGTGGGATGGTGGGCTTAAAAAATAAAGATAGAAGGGGGAGAAATTCCGTATTTCTGACTTTTGGCTGGTTTTCTGGCTTGACAGATCGCCGCATCTCGGGGAGGACATTCCCACAGCAGAGATTGGGCTATTTGCCCATCTCTTGCCCAGCGAATGTCCTTCAAACTCTTGCACCTGGTAAAAGAAGGCACATTAGCCTACTTTTACCAGCATAAGAGTTTTAACACTTACAAAAACATATAAAGATAAAAAAATTTAAAGACATTTTAATGTTAAAAACCCTGCCCACTAAGGTAACTTTCTTTTAAACCATAATTAAAACTTATTTTTTTTAAATCGGCAAATATTTTTTTTTCAAAAATCTTTATATCAACTTTAATTTCTATAATGTATTTGTGTGAGGTGTTTTTTTATTTTTTTATGTAGTGTTGGGTGTTTGGGGGTGTTTCTCATTCATAGTAATAGGAGTTTCGGATTTACGAAACTCCTATTACTATGAATGAGAAAATACTTTACCTTGATTGGGTGTCCAGGCCCACGTGACTCCTACAGATGTCCCAAAGGAACGCGTTCCATTGTGCAAGAAGAGGAGGCCTCAGGACCGAGATCTCTGGTGGATGCAGCAGGAAAAGGTAGATGCGAAGCTTTTTAACTATTTTCTGGTGAGCGCCTACGGGAAGTAGAGGACCAATTTCCGGGCCAATATGTTTACCTTGATATAATGAGGTAGATTTTTAACTTGCTATTGATTTCAATGGGAAATATAAAAAGCTGATATGTTTTATAATGGGCAATATATAATCTGCAATGTTAGTTTTACACCCGTGCAACAAGTCGAAAATCTACTTCAATGTATTGCGGACTACTGTTGATCCTGATTCAGTACTGTCAGATGTCAGCAAGAGAAATAAGTTGCAAGGAAATAATTAGGATTAACCTAACTTTTGTCCAGGTATAGTTAACATGGTGAGTTTACAAAAACAAACAATAATAATACAGGCATCTCTCGATTATCCGGGTCCCTCGGGGATTGGGCTATGCCGGGTAAACGATTTCTCTGTTAGAGCGAGTTGACATTACAGTTAATGCTTACAGTACTGCAGGTGTGCTCTAACCCATAGCTGTAGCGTATCTTCTAATCCTTGAATTCTAGTCCTCTAGATCTAAAGACCATTAGGCTTGTTGATTACTTCTTGTAATTTTCGTGGCATTTTAATGAATTATGAGAGGCAGTGGACCTGTCTGTGAGCAGCAGCGGGAGCTAAGGCAAGGCAGAGCGCTTAAAAGCAAAGTTCAACAGGCAACATTCGAAAGGAACATCAGAGTTTCAAAGTGACGTCACACACACGGAATTTTAAATGCCGTTACAACGGTTTCCTGTTGCATCTGTGTGCGGATAATCGAGAGTTGCCTGTACATTCTGTTCTGAACACTGTCTTCAGTTGTACCATGCATCATGTTATGTGTTAATTTGGCTGATCATGTAGAAGTCAGCATTCTACACCAATCTGTACCTTTAGCTGTCTCTTTTCATCACAACTACAAAGTGAGCTCAGAGAAACTTTAAAGGCCTCCCAGACAGGATTCAAGTTGTTCTTGATAACCTAGAGAAGCAAAGAAACCTCTCAATATCTCACTGAGTACTAGTCAAATTTGCCATACAAATCAAAAGCAAGGGGTACTTACTGTGTGCGGTTCTGATGGCTCCATTGTAACACTGCCGATCTAGCCATAACAATTATTTTAAACAATATTTTACATGAGCGTGTGAACCAACTGGTTAAAAACAATGCCGAGAGTTACTTCTACCCTTGCTCTAGAAAACTAGTCAATTCTTGCTCAATGATTAATTGGTTGGCCGCAGAATTAAATTCACTTTTCATTACTATTCATGCTCCACGAACTCAAACTGAATTATTGGTAGAATTTTGTTTTGTCAAAATTCTTTCATATTTAAACTATAACAAGTGATTTGCCAATTAAAAAATTATAGCGATTAGTTTCATCGTTTACAATGAGTTGGTTAATGCACTCATATAAAATTCCTATATATCCTATTACCTAGTTTATTTTAAATAGGTTATTAACTCTTAAATAACACACATTTTACATGCACACAAGTTTTTAAAGATCTGCAGATTTAAAGGGAAATACAGAAAGAAGTGTTTTAGAATCATTGAAAGATCACAGCACAGTAGGAGGCCATTCAGCCCATTATGCTTGTGCCGGCTCTTTGAAAGAGCTATCCAATTAGTTTCATTCCCCTGCCCTTTGCCCATAGCCCTGCACATTTTCCCCTTCAAGTATTTATCCAATTCCATTTTGAAAGTTATTATTGAATCTGCTTCCACCAACCTTTCAGGCAATGCATTCCAGATCATAAGTCGCTGTGTAAAAACATGTCTCCTCATCTCAACATTTTAATTGCCTCCCCTTGCCATGTTGGGCTGGTATAAATTCTACGAACTCACCTTTCTGTATTTCCCTTTAAAATCTGAAGACAGCACTGCACATTTTAACTAGATTTGAAAAAATATTCCAACAGTTATGTAAATGCATATCCTAAGCTGACACAAATTGCAAACTGAATTATTCTTCATGTCAAAAAATGATAATAAGCCGTTTGGAAAATGATTTAGTTCTGTTATTGACAGCTTTGATAAGGACTGCCATACATAATCATCTAAAATGGAGTCTTTTTAGACTAGTAGTAGAATTAATTCATTTGCCTTTGCAGCTCCCCTACTTCATAAGTGGGGAATTAAAGGGATTTAATTATTATTCTGGCAACAAAAGTGATGCACATTACACCAGACTGCTAGGTTTGAGTGACAAGTGCACTAAAATTTCTTTGTTAGTGTCATTATTTTGCAGCCTTGTTAACATCAAAGTAGTCTCTATCACTGTAGAATTTGTCTTTCTGGGTTTAAATTATGAAATGTAATGCCTGTTTTGTTAAATGTTTTGTCCAACACTATTTAATTGTAGAAAGCTTGTTTGTTCCAGTTATGTGAGAGATTTTGCACAGCAAAGGTACACAGATTTGAATTTGTAAAAAGTGATGAAAGTGCTCCAGACCTCAACAAAATGTATAAGATCACTAATAATGAGACTCTTTTGAAGGAGACTCAGGGCTAAACTTTCCTATCATTTTCGGCGGGTTCTCGGCGATTTTCTTGGCGGTACAGTTCTTTTTCCGCCCAGCGAAAGTTTCCCCAGTGTTTTTTGGTGGTATCGCCCAAATCAGAAAACGCCCGCCGGGACCAAACAGCCAACATGAGAAAATCGCTATGGCGTAAGTTTAGCTTCAATGGAAGCCCGTCCAGATCGCTGAGGGAACCGCCCTGTGGAAGCTGCTTTGACAGGGTGGTAGGCGAGTACTCTGCAAAAAAAGGTAAGTTAAAGGTTCTTTATATATTTTTTTTTAAATTTTAAACGCCGATTAGGTGTAAAAGTGTCTTGGGAATGCTTTTTACCGTTGTATTTTTTTTTAGTGAAAATTTTTTTTTCCAAGTTTTCCCCCCTCCCTCGGCCCAACCACAGCCTCGGATTAAATTTTTTAAAAACCGCCCGTTTTACTTAGTTTCCCCTTAACCACCGAGAAAACTGCCGAGAATAAAGGTGGTTTCCTATAGATCGCTACAGCGTTGCGCCAGGATAGCACCAACAAAACCATTGATCAAACTGTCGATGCCTAATTGTTGTATAGACCACGATGTTTAATTTATATGATTGAAATAATTAAAAACCTTAAAAGTGTATTTTTTTCCTGTTTTAAATTAGCCCCCAAGCTGTCTTCCTTGTTCAGAGGTACTGGATACTCTGGTCCATGAGTCCAAGCTGTCCTTTGACTGAGTGACCTCGGAGCACAGCTCAGGGTACACTTTTCAGGCACTTTCCCCTCCCTCATCCAGACAACCCCAGTATGATCGGCAGCCTCGTTCGCTTGGCAAGACTCAAGCAAAATTGTCAGTCAAGGCTAGAAGTTGAAATTGATATTAGGAACTGAGAACGCGATAGTCCAGTAATGTTTTATTTAAAGAGCTATAAAATATTGCAGTTAGATAAAATCACTATCTTTGAATGAATATTTTCTATTATTATTTTCTTATCTGAATGGATTACATGGCTCTGGTGCCATCACTTTAAATATATTTACTCATTAGCTTGAGATTTCATATTCCATATCAATTTCAACTTCAAATCATATTTAAGAGAACATTTTTATTTTTGCCCCCTATGGATTGTGCTCTATATAGTAACCCTGGGTATTCCTCTTCAGCCTTTTACACACCTCTGTCCTGTAGACAAGTTGCTCAGACTCATCATCATTAATCCTGTATATCTCCAGAAAAGGGTCTGATTTGCTGAAAAGATCCTGTAATGATATGAATGAAAAATCCACTGTTACTGAGCTGTGTTGCCTTTTTTTGAAAAGATAGATGGGACAGATAAGCCAACCTAATTTTAGATGGAACGCAACATTAATTAGAGCAATAGAGACAGAGAATACAGAAAAGAAAATGCAAATATATTTGGGTCACTTATGCAAATAGAAGATATATGGGAAATTACATTTCACATCAATAAAGGTATAATATAGCCTTGTTATTTTGTGCTGCATAATATTGCAATCCTGCTTACAACACTGTAGTATTCATGATTCCCTAGTTAAATGAGAAATACTATGGGTGAATTGCCATGGCAGAAGTTACATCGCTGTGAAACCAATGATAAAAGACTGGTGCCCACCGGTGGTTTGGAGTGGTATTTACACAAGGGCTCCTGGGTCAGCTGATTTACATACTTCTGGCTCAAAAATCCCTTACTTCAGCCTGTCTCAGTCGATCCTGGCATCAGCTGCATCTTTCGGAATCCAAGGGGGTGAATTTCCTTGGGTCCGCTCCCACTCCTGCCACCAAAGCTTTGGCAGTGGTTTGGTTGAAACCCCGTTTACACGTGTAAACAGGATTACCCCCGAATGTCCGCTGACGTTATGGTGGTGAAAGGGAGAAGCCCCAAGGAGATTCACCCCTTAAGTTACCGGGGGTGCTTTGTGAGTGTAAAACCAGGAAACAGGCCCTCATATATTTAAATTATCTGCTCAATGGGCCAGAAACACAAGGGAATTCGGGAGAATCCATTCTTTGAGGCGGAAAACTGATAAACATAACATCCATCCTATTTTCCTGCCACAAAACATTAGTAGCCCTTAATGTGCATTAAAATTACACTGAAAACAGCGTGGAAATTCTCCCCTCTTTAGTTTTGATCATGTTCAAATCTGTTTGTTTTCATCATTGAAATCCTTTTGATTCCTCCTCCAAAATCAGCTGTCAATAGACTGATTAAAATGTAGCATTGGCTGTCATGTGGAACTAAATATGCAACTTTTATTAAAGCGTGAATGGTAGTTGGTGGAAATCACTATTGCACATAAGGTTATTCGGAATCAACAAACCATCAAAGTTTAATTATCACGTCTCTTGAGTACAGTAAATGTGTTGTACAGATCTGATATGGATATTCCGCTTTATCAGGTCTTCAAAAAGAAATGATAACTTTAAAAGGAGCCTTTCTTTTAAACATTTCAGAGATTTATGCAAACTAGATCGGACAGTCAAAAGGAATGTTTCGCACAATTGAGAAGAACCATTTTATAAAGTGCTTGTTTTATATTTTCCGTTAAATCCACTGCTTGAGAATTCACAGTACCTTATCATCCAGTTTCTTAGCACAGAAGGCGAATTCCACATAGCCATTGTTTCCACTTATTTCCTCTGCAATAACCTGTAAACACAGACAGGAACAAATAAAGCCCAATAGTTGGTATGCTTTACGCTTATGAATTAGATTAATTTTGCAGCTTGCACAATAGATTTTGTGACAGTACAGCTTGTGTTAAAGAAAGGCTGAAGAATTTGTGAAACTTTTTGTTGTTCAAGGAGAAAAGAATTAGAACCATACATTATAATAATTCAGGTTGAGCGTCCCAAAATCCGGAGGTCCGGAATCCGGAATGTTCCGAAATCCAGACCGATTAGTGACGGGGTCGTCCGGAATCCGTAAAATGTTCCAGAATCCAGACCCGCTGACCCTGCCGACCTCGGGGCCCCGCAGCTGCCCGACCTCGGGCCTCACCTTGCCGTCGCTGACCTTACCCCACCGCCACTCGCCTCGCCCCGCTCAATGCCGCTGCCCTTACCTCGGGGCCTCCTCACCGGCCCGCTCCAACACATCCTCTGTGACACGGCCCACTGGCCGCCCAAACACTTCCTTAGTGGAGGGGCCCGCCTGAACACTTCCACGGTGGCAGGGCCCGCCCGAACACTTCCACGGTGGCGGGGCCCGCCCGAACAGCTCCTCGGTGGCAGGGCCCACCCGAACACGTCCACGGTGGCAGGGCCCACCCGAACAGCTCCTCGGTGGCAGGGCCCACCTGAATAGCTCCTCGGTGGCAGGGCCCGACCGAACAGCTCCTCGGTGGCAGGGCCCGCCTGAACAGCTGCTCGGTGGCAGGGCCCGCCCGAACAGCTCCACCTCAGCGGGGCCCACCCAAACACTTCCACGGTGGCAGGGCCCGCCCGAACAGCTCCTCGGTGGCAGGGCCCACCCAAACACTTCCACGGTGGCGGGGCCCGCCCGAACAGCTCCTCGGTGACAGGGCCCGCCCAAACACTTGCACGGTGGCAGGGCCCACCCGAACACTTCCACGGTGGCAGGGCCCGCCCGAACAGCTCCTCGGTGGCAGGGCCCGCTCGAACAGCTCCTCGGTGGCAGGGCCCGCCCCAACAGCTCCTCGGTGGCAGAGCCCGCCCGAACAGCTCCTCGGTGGCGGGGCCCGCCCGAACAGCTCCTCGGTGGCAGGGCCCGCTCGAACAGCTCCTCGGTGGCGGGGCCCGCCCGAACAGCTCCTCGGTGGCAGGGCCCACCTGAACAGCTGCTCGGTGGCAGAGCCCGCCCGAACAGCTCCTCGGTGGCAGGGCCCGCCCGAACAGCTCCTCGGTGGCAGGGCCCGCCTGAACAGCTGCTCGGTGGCAGGGCCCGCCCGAACACTTCCTCGGTGGCAGGGCCCGCCCGAACAGCTCCTCGGTGGCGGGGCCCGCCCGAACAGCTCCTCGGTGGCGGGGCCCGCCCGAACAGCTCCTCGGTGGCGGGGCCCGCCTGAACAGCTGCTCGGTGGCAGGGCCCGCCCGAACACTTCCTCGGTGGCAGGGCCCACCCGAACAGCTCCTCGGTGGCAGGGCCCACCCGAACAGCTCCTCGGTGGCGGGGCCCGCCCGAACAGCTCCTCGGTGGCAGGGCCCGCCCGAACAGCTCCTCGGTGGCAGGGCCCACCCGAACAGCTCCTCGGTGGCAGGGCCCGCCTGAACAGCTGCTCGGTGGCAGGGCCCGCCCGAACACTTCCTCGGTGGCAGGGCCCGCCCGAACACTTCCTCGGAGGCAGGGCCCGCCCAAACAGCTCCACCTCAGCGGGGCCCACCCAAACACTTCCACGGTGGCAGGGCCCGCCTGAACAGCTCCTCGGTGGCAGGGCCCGCCTGAATAGCTCCTCGGTGGCAGGTCCCGCCCGAACAGCTCCTCGGTGGCAGGGCCCACCCGAACACTTCCACGGTGGTGGGGCCCGCCCGAACAGCTCCTCGGAGGCAGGGCCCGCCCGAACAGCTCCTCGGTGGCAGGGCCCACCCGAACACTTCCACGGTGGCGGGGCCCGCCCGAACAGCTCCTCGGTGGCAGGGCCCGCCTGAACAGCTCCACCTCAGCGGGGCCCACCCAAACACTTCCACGGTGGCAGGGCCCGCCCGAACAGCTCCTGGTGGCAGGGCCCGCCTGAACAGCTCCTCGGTGGCAGGGCCCGCCCGAACAGCTCCACCTCGGCGGGGTCCACCCAAACACTTCCACGGTGGTGGGGCCCGCCTGAACATTTGCACGGTGGCAGGGCCCTCCCGAACAGCTCCTCGGTGGCTGGGCCCTGCCCGACGACCTCCTGGAAAGGGCCGGCAACCTGAACAGCTCCTCGGAGAGCAACCCCCCCCCTCCCTTTCCTGATGTTCCAAAATCCGGAAATATCTGAACCTGGGCTCAGGGTGTTTCCAGGTTCGTGACGTCAGAAGGACGTTCCAAATTCCGGAAAACGCGGAATCCGGAACGGCCTCGGTCCCGAGGGTTCTGGATTTGGGACGCTGCATCTGTAATTATATATGTGATTTAATGATGTATTTCAAAACATTTTCTGTCATCTCATTGATTTTGCAGTAGAAATAATAGTGAGGCTATCAGGGCTCACCGTTATTAAAGAGTAAATCAGACAGCAACTTTCAGCGACCGCACATGCGCAGTTAGACGCAAAAATCAGGAAGTTACCTTGCTCCTACTAAAAAGCTGCATTGTATCAGTATCTCGCCAAGAGACTCGACATTGAAACGCATGGAATGGCATGAAATTGCAGTATTTACATGAAAGGTACCCACTAAACACGGCAGAACAAGGTAGGGTTTGCCCATTCAAGTGCAAATGACATTTTCACAGCACAATCAATCTTAATTACTGCCAAACAACTTCTCTGGAACTGGAAATTAACTTTTACAAGTGTGGAGTCTCATTCCTTCAGATTTTAACAAATGTAAATAATTTTTTTTTTCCACTTTTTCTTGCAGTCTCTTTTATCTCTCTCTTAACCCATTCTTTCTTTCCCTCTCTTTGTTTCACTTTCTGTACATGATTTGCCATTCAATTAACTATCCTAACTGACACTTCCTGGTTCAGACACTGCGAGGTGAATTTTTACTCCAAAAATGGTCGGGTTAGGGGAAATGTTAAATGTTTTAAAAATCTCAAACCCGACAAACCTGCTTGCAGCTCGCCCACTTCCAGGTTTAACAGAGGCAGAACAAGGAGTGGGAAGTCAACCTGCTCCCAGAAAGCAGGTTGGCATTTTAAATATCTTAATGAGGCTGGCAGTTTGAGATTTAACCGGTTTTACAGGTTTAACCTGGCCGGCCGTGTTTCCCAGGCCTCAGGAAACTCGGCAGCTCAAGGGGGCGAGGACAGCTTCGGAGAGAAGGCAAGTGCCTTCATAGCACTGCTTGTGGGTCAGGAAGAACAGGAGTGCTTCCCCCCGGCCCCCCCAAGCTAACCTTTTTCTCCTTGAATCAGACAATCCCCTCAATCAGACTATACAAAAAAAAACACAATGGACCTGACCCCACCTCGCCGGATTTGGGGATCAAATCCTCCCCCCCGCAATGCTCCCAGTACCACTGCAGGCTACTTACCTGGACCTGTGGCCTGTTCCAGAGTGCTCCCCACCTGACGGGAATCCAAGCCTGTCAATCAGGCTGACTGCCAGGCGGGGATCCCACTGTAAAAAGAAATACACACACTATGGAGTCAACACTCCACAACATGTGGGGAAACCGGGTTTCCCCACCAAAACTCAGCCTCTCCGCTTACAAAACCCGTCCCTATCAATACCGGGGCCTGCATGTCTCGGTACGGATTCTTCAATCTAATTGGTTAAGGAGATACACCGTTGCTTTCCCTGTTCACACAGGTCCCAGGATCCCCTGTAGTGGGTGCTTCGATGTTTTGGATTTCTAGTGTAAAAACCCTTAGAAAGTCTGTGTAATGAATGGTCAGCATTGTTCCTTCGCTGCTGACTGCAAAATCTGGGCCATTGTGTTTTCAAATAATTTGTTAAAAGGCTTTTATATGAAGTCAATGTAGCAGGACAGCCAAAACTACTATAAATGAAGTTTTTGTAAGGCTATTTGGGAACTATAAAAAAAACATATATAGGGGACTTTCTACTTGAGCAGGAGCTATAAACAATTCAGAAATCCTAGTACACGCAAGCGTGTTATAATGAGGGTAACGTTGTAAAAGAAAAATGCATATCATAATTTGGTAAACACTTAGAATACATTATTATGCCCCTAGCGGACAAAGAACTTTCCTTGTAAGCTCTTTGTCTTTCCTGCCTGCCTGCTTAACATAGCTTCAATTCCCTCATCCTACTTGACGTACCTTTGAATTCCCCTCCCACCCACTCAATATATCTCTGTCATCCCTGTTGCCTTGCTCATTATAGCTCCAATTTGACACTCACGCCTGCACAACCTGAATCCAAGTGCCCTTCCTGGCCATCTTAATGCCTGCATTATATCGTGCTATTTGCTCCTGCTCTCCTGCATGGGAAATCTGCTCTGAAATTTCCACTCTGTAATTTCCATACTGGTTTAAATATGCACCAGTGCAAGCATACTTAGCATAATTTGGACAGCTATTTTCAGTTTTATGTAATTTGGGAGATTATTGATGGGGGAATCTAGAACGAGAGAGCTAGGCCAATTAGCAGTAAGATCAGGAAGCATTTTCTCACGCAAAGTATAGTGGAAGGCAGGAAGGATAGTGGAAGGAAGGAAAAATAGATAGATATGCATTTATATAGCGCCATTCACAACCTCAGAATGTCCTAAAATCCTTTACAACCAATGAAGTACTTTTGAAGTGCAGACACTGTTGTAATGCAGGAAATGCTGCAGCCAATTTGCGCAAAGCAAGCTCCCACAAACAGCAATGTGATAATGGCTAAATAATCTGCTTCAGTGACGTGAGCTGAGGGCTAAATATTGGGCAGGATACAGGGGAGAACTCCCCTGCTCTTCTTCGAAATAGTGCCATTGGATCTTTTACGTCCACCTGAGAAAGCAGATGTGGTCTCAGTTTAACGTCTCATCCGAAAGACAGTACCTCCGACAGTGTAGTGCTCCCTCAATACTGCCCTGGAGTGTCAGCCTAGATTTTTGTACTCAAGTCTTTGAGGTGGGAACTTGAACCCACAACCTTCTGACTCAGAGGGCAGAGTGCTACTCATTGAGACACAGTTGATACTAAGACTGATAGATTTTTGTTAGGTAAAGGTATCAAATGATATGGAACAAAGGAGGTAAATGGAGTTAAGGAACAGATCAGCCATCATCCAATTGAATGGCAGAACAGGCTGGAGGAGCTTAATGGCCTACACCTGTTCCTATGTTCCTATGATCGCATAGATGCTTATCATGGAGCCTCGGGGGGGACCACCTATTACGTTTAAGATATGTTCCCATTTATCTCAAGTTGCTGATATTAATAAGTCTTGATGTTCTGAATCATGATTCATGATTTATTCACCAACGACATTAAAACAACCCTTTCCAAACTTCTGGTCCAGAAAACTTAAACAGCACAAACCAGTGAATAATAAATATAAAGGTAAATAGGATTGAGTTGCCTGCACTTTGAGGGCCACATTGTCATGGCTTGGAGGCTGCAACTGGCCATAGGGCTGCAGGTTGGCAATGGGTTCTGGAATGGTGGGGAATGACCCTCACCCCACACTGAGTTGACTGGTAGGTCAAGCCTTAGCAGACAGGGGTGCCTCAAATGGGCTGGAGATTTTTAGGGACCCAGGAGAAGTATTTTGAGCGGCTTTCAGCGGTCCCTTTAAGGATCATTGATGAGGTTGTTCACCTTTTGTACCTTAAAATTGCAATCAAGGTCCTGGAACTGGTATAAGACACTAATTTCCATATTCACGCATGTATAGTGCCCGCCTGAAAATTGATCATAATGGCATTGGGCAATAATGGGGTGGCCAAGATGCCAACACCCCCCAATTTTCAATTACTGGCCACCTGTTTTTCCAGGTAAGAAAAGACATACTGACGCTTGTAATGTTGCTAGAACCAACAATTATCTAACTCGAAGGCAAGAAAGTGACCAACTGAAAAAATAAACCCCACATAACAGAATGGATTGCTGACAATGAATGATTACTTTTGTCCTTTCACTTTTGATAGATTGTCATAACTAAACTCCCACTCTGCAGAGTTCCTAAGTTATGTGTCTTTCACACTCATGAAATAACTTCAGTAATCACTAGTATAGTATTTGATAATAATTCCAAAGAGGTAATAGGGTGAGATGACACTTTTAGATTTGTTTTTGAATCTTTTGGAATAGCTCCTACACTTCCACCCCACTCCACAAAGTGTACGCACTCTAAGGCAGGAACAGAAAAACTAGATCCACATCTAAGTTTGCAGTACTGTTTTTTTGATCTCTGGAGGTTTACATAAGAACATAAGAACATAAGAATTAGGAACAGGAGTAGGCCATCTAGCCCCTCGAGCCTGCTCCGCCATTCAACAAGATCATGGCTGATCTGGCCATGGACTCAGCTCCACTTACCCGCCTGCTCCCCATAACCTTAACTTCCCTTATTGGTTAAAAATCTATCTATCTGTGATTTGAATACATTCAATGAGCTAGCCTCAACTGCTTCCTTGGGCAGAGAATTCCACAGATTCACAACCCTCTGGGAGAAGAAATTCCTTCTCAACTCAGTTTTAAATTGGCTCCCCCGTATTTTGAGGCTGTGCCCCCTAGTTCTAGTCTCTCCGACCAGTGGAAACAACCTCCCTGCCTCGATCTTGTCTATCCCTTTCATTATTTTAAATGTTTCTATAAGATCACCCCTCATCCTTCTGAACTCCAACGAATAAAGACCCAGTCTACTCAATCTATCATCATAAGGTGAACCTGGCTGCTGCTGCCCTCCCCTGATGAGTCATCCCCCTCAACAGTACCCAAAGCGGTGTATCTGTTTTGCAGGGGGATGACCGCAGGGGACCCCTGCACTACCTTCCTTGCACTGCTCTTCCTGCTGGTCTTCCATTCCCTATCTGGCAGTGTACCCTTTACCTGTGGTAAGACCAACCACTAAACGTGCTATTCACGTCATTCTCAGCAACGCGGTCCGTCAGGAGCTGCAGGCGGATACACTTCCCGCACACGTAGTCATCAGGGACACCGGAGGCGTCCCTGATTTCCCACATGGTACAGGAGGAGCATAACACGCGTCCGAGCTCTCCTGCCATGACTTAACCCCTAGATTAACTTAAATTGACAACAACAATGCTAAAGGTTCCTTACTGAAATAGAAAAGAAAAAGAAAAACTACTTACCAATCACCAGCCAATCACTTACCCCCTTGGCTGTGACATCACCTTTCGATTTCTTTTTACTTTTTTGCCTTCTGTCCCCGCTGCAGCTGCACCGGTACACCTCTCGCCGACCCCGGACTCGCGCTGCTCCGAGCTCCCGCCTCCTCGACCGACCAAGTATAAGAAGTGCAATTAAAAAAGATATCAGGAAAGCAAAGAGAGAGCATGAAAGAATGTTGGCAAGTAAAATCAGGGGAAACCCAAAGATGTTTTATAAATACATTAAGGGCAAGAGGATAACTAGAGAAAGATTGGGGCCTATTGGAGGCCATAAAGGAAATCTGTGTGTGGAGGCAGAAGATATGGGTATGATTCTTAATGAATACTTTGCGTATGTTTTCAAAAGAGAGAGGGACAATGCGGACTTTGCAAGAAGGAGGAGGAGTGTGAAATATTAGATGAGATAAATATCCTGCTTCTTCTTAGGCAGTCTCTCAGAGTCGAGGGTGACTTGGTTCCACACTAAAAATGAGTTCTCAGGTGACTGATGAGTCCAATGCGGGACCTACAGTCTCTGTCACACGTGGGGCAGATGGTGGTTAGAGGGACGGGTGGGTGGGTGCTTGGGTTGCCGTGCGCTCCTTTCGCTGTCTACGCTTGGCTTCAGCTTGCTCCTGGCGATGAGACTCGAGGTGTTCGGCGCCTTCCTGAATGCTTCTCCTCCACTTTGAGCAGTCTTGGGCCAGGGATTCCCAGGTGTCGGTGAGTCTTTGAGGGTGTCCTTGAAGCGATGCCTCTGCCCATCTGGGGCCCGCTTGCCGTGTCGGAGCTCCGAGTAAAGCGCTTGTTTTGGGAGTCTCGTATCGGGCATGTGGACGATGTAACCGATCCAACGGAGCTGATCGAGCATGGTCAGTGCTTCGATGCTGGAGATGTTGGCCTGGGCGAGGACACTAATGCTGGTGCGCCTATCCTGCCAATGGATTTGCAGGATCTTGCGGACTTCTCCAGTTGGTGGTACTTCACCAGTGATTTGAGGTGCCTGCTGTACATAGTCCATGTCTCTGAAGCATATAGTCCCAGTGACCCAGAGACACAGTGTGTTTGCAGCATCTGGTCTGCCCTCAAGGCACCTGTGCAGAGACGCTCGGTCACTCGACCAGGAAACACCAAAGGCTAGAAATTCGGTTTTGGATCATAACGGTTTTGATGGCAGAAAAAAAAAACGCTATGACTCCGCTATGGTTTCGAGTCAAACATTCGGGGAAAAAGGGGAAAAATAATGCCCAGCGGGAAAAATCAGTGTCGAATGAAGATTCGCGGCACAAGCCACGAATTTTCTGCAACTTTTTTCCGAGGCTGATACTGCTGCGAGTTGGGCCAAGGGAGGGGAAAAACACACATTTTTTTTTCCCAAAAAACAAAAAATTAAAAAAATCACAAAACATTCACAAGACCCGTTTCTAGCGAATCGCTGCCAAAGAATTTAAAAGTAAAAACTTTAACTTACCTTTTTTGCAGGGTTTCATAGCTACTGCCATTCCAAGAACTGCACCAACAGATTTTTCCTCAGCATTTTCTTTGGTCCCATCTACGGGTGACCGCTGAGCCAAATATCGGATGTAAGCGCTTTTTCCAGTCTTTCATGCTGGCGGTCCGCTCCCCAGTGGTATTTCAAAACGCCGGTACAAGACTTCAGGGAATATCCCGCCACACCGTTTCCTGCCTAAAACGGCAAACTCCTGCCGAAAAACCCGGCGGAAGGTTGCGAAAATCCAGCCCAAAGACTGGCTTGACGAGAACAAAAGGAGATCCAGGAGCTAATAAGCCGCAAGCGCAAGGCATTCTTGAAAAGGAAGCAGCAACATAACTTGAGACGAGATAAACATAATGAGAGAGGAAGTATTAAGTGGCTTAGCAGCTTCGAAAGTGGATAAACCCCCAGGCCCAGATGAAATGTATCCCAGGCTATTAAGAGAAGCAAAAGAGGCAATAGCAGAGGTTCTGACCATCATTTTCCAGTCCTCTCTGGCTACAGGTGTGATGCCAGAGGACTGGAGGACTGCTAATGTTGTACCTTTATTTAAAAAGGGAGAAAGGGATAGACCGCGTAACTACAGGCTAGTCAGCCTAAACTCAGTAGTGGGAAAATTATTGGAAAAAACCTGAGGGACAGGATAAATCTTTATTTGGAAAGACACAAATTTATCAAGGACAGTCAGCATGGATTTGTTAAGAAAAGGTCGAATCTGACTAACTTGATTGAATTTTTTGAGGAGGTAACCAGGAGTTCGATGAGGGCAGTACGTATGCTGTAGTGTATATGGATTTTAGCAAAGCTTTTGATAAGGCCCCACATGGCAGACTGGTCACGAAAGTAAAAGCCAGGGCAAAGTGGCAAGTTGGATCCAAAATTGGCTCAGAGGCCGGAAGCAAAGGGTAATAGTTGATGGAAGGCTGTATCCAGTGGGGTTCCGCAGAGCTCAGTGTTGGGCCCCTTGCTTTTGGTGGTATATATCAATGACTTGGACCTGAATGTAGGGGGTATGATTAAGAAGTTTGCAGATGAAACTAAAATATATTGTGTGGTTGATAATGAAGAAGAAAGCTGCAGACTGCAGGAAGATATCAATGTACTGATCAGGTGGGCAGAACAGTGGCAAATGGAATTCAATCCGGAGAAATGTGAGGTAATGCATTTGGGGAGGGCTAACAAGGAAAGGGAATACACATTAAATGGTACGACACTGAAAAGTGTAGAGGAACAAAGGGACCTTGGAGTGCAGGTCCACAGATCCCTGAAGGTTGCAGGCCAGGTAGATAAGGTGGTTAAGCAGGCATACGGAATGCTTGTTTTTATTAGTTGAGGCATGGAATACAAGAGCAATGACGTTATGCTTGAACTGTATAAAACACTGGTTAGGCCGCAGCTGCAGTACTGTGTGCAGATCTGGTCACCACATTACAGGAAAAATGTGATTGCACTGGAAAGGGTGCAGAGGAGATTTACAAGAATGTTGCCTGAACTGGAGAATTTTGGCTATGGGGAAAGATTGGAGATGCTAGGTCTGTTTTCTTTGGAACAAAGGAGGCTAAGGGGAGACCTGATTTAGGTGTATAAAATTATGAGGGGCCTGGATAGGGCGGATAAGAAGGACCTGTTTCCCTTGGCGGAGGGGTCAACAACCAGGGGACATAGATTTAATGCAATTGGGGGAGGTTTAAAGGAGATACGAGAGGAAATGTCTTCACCCAGAGGGTAGTGGGGGTCTGGAACTCACTGCCTGAAAAGGTGGCAGAGGCAGAAAGCCTCATCACATTTAAAAAGTTCCTGGATGTGCACTTAAAGTGCCGTAACCTACAAAGCTATGGACCAAGAGCTGGAAAGTGGGATTAGGCTGGATAGCTCTAGGTCGGCCGGCGCGGACACCATGGGCCAAAATGGCCTCTTTCCGTGCTGTAAAGTTCTATGATTCTATGATTCTATAACAGCCAAATCACAACCCCAGTTTTACTCCCAGGCAGCAAGCTGCAAATCTCTCTCATTTTCTCATCGGCTTTAGGTTAGCTTTGTAGATCCCAGTAAATTGCATTGTGAGCCGTTGGTTTAACCCTTTTCCTTACAGCTGTTATGGCACCACATAGGTGGCAGAAAATAACTGTTCCAGACAGGACCCTTAATCGGCCTGTGGCAGCAGCTTATAAAGCCTCAATGACTTGTTGTTTCTGTTGTACACGGCACATTGCAATCTGTATGTAATAAAGCAAATTTTAAAAAGTGACCCATGAGCTCCCCTTTAATTACAGGCACTCTGTCTGTGGAAGAGAGGTAAACAATAATAAAGGTCATCCAGGAATAACTTGCTAACTCCCTGCATTTGTCCTGGTTTATGACTCATTAGGGGTGTGAAACAGCAAAGTGCAATTTGCTTGATTCGGTGCAAATAGTAATTGGCATCCACTTAGCTTCCGTGCTTGAGTGTTGCCATCAAGAGTAAGTGGTGGGGGGCCGGGGGAGAAGCACCATGCACAGCCATCAAAAGGGACATGTCAACTCTGTCAAGGTTGTTTCTGCTTTGATACAATTCCACTTTGAAAATTAATTTCAGTGCATGCAAGTTGTTTGACCACAGATCTTTTTGCTCCATTTCTCTAAGTATTTACCAGAAACGTCCTCTTTTCCTCCAAAGACTGCTTTATTTTTTTCTATTTTATATTCTATTCTATTTTATATCTATTCTGAGTTGAACATCAGCTGCCACCAATTGCTGTACAAAGTGATAGTATTAGAACATTAATTTTATGCGTGGTACGCAAAACCGCAGTGCTCTTTTGTTCCATTTGTATTCGTTTCCCCCCAAAGTATTGAATAGTGCAAGAGAAGGGTACAAGGAAAACAAAGTTTCAAGTCATTTTACTACAACAAAAATAACCAATTCAGACCAGACCATAGTCATCCTCCTATGCATTCTCTTCATCTAGTCCCAATCTAATCTATCCACTTCTATAGGGCCTATCTTCTCTGGCTACTATCCCAGAGTTGCATTAACTTATTCTCATTGAGACTTCCACTACCATTTCTACCAACATTATTGCTGCCATTCACCAACCCATCCTATCCTGATGTTAAAAAACTATGAATTAGCAATGGCATTGCTAAAAGATTCCAAGCCATGTACACAGTCAACTATAAGAAAACATGCCAACTTTATGTTCTTATTTGACTGTAACATGAAAATCTATTACATTTTGCTTACTTCTTCTGTCCAAACTCTAACAGAGTTAGAGACAGACAATAAAGGGTGCCTTGACAATAACTAATAAGACTATTCAAGGGAATAGCGACTATTCAGGATTAGCCTACCATATCAATTACCATTTGTGCGAAATGGTTCTGTTTGAATTTCCTATTTAATTCTAATTTCTCAACTTTTAAACTTTTGTGCAAGGCCTTTGAGCTCTTCATTCAAACAGTAAGCAATATACATGCTGTGGCAAGGAGAAAATTCGCCCTAACATTCAAACATGTAACAACCACATGGTGAAAATAGAGTCAATTTAATAATAATTAGTTGTTAATACCCCTTTAATTCATCCTTATTAAACAACCCATTTGGAAAGATCATTTATTATTGAAATGCTCATTTTGGATAGATTATATAACAAAAGAGCATATTATAATAAATATACACAGAATAATTACAGATGAGGGAGGCCAATTGGTCCATTTTAGTTAATTCATCCACAGTAACATTTGCTAAGATGAGACACTGAAGACTTAACAGTTATGGTACAGTAAAAAGCCAAATCCTACCAGTCCTTCGGTTGAAACATTGGTTTCATAATGCAGATATTCTCTTTGTTTTACAGCCCATTCTTATGTCTCTGTCAATATTTTCTTTCATCTTTATATTTTCTTTTTATTAGTACTGATTTACCATTCACTTCATCTCCTCCCAGTTCACCTTTGCTAATTAATTTTCTCGATATTCAATGTTCCTTTCTTGCCTACTTCTCAACTTATTCTCTATTCTCTCTGTAATTTCAGGATTTTCCCATCCATGTTCACTTCCTTCTTTTTAATGTCCCTCATCTTAATGTTACTGCTCTTACTCTCCATCCTCTCAACTACCAGTACTGGGACAGGAATGAGCTGTACCATTGGGATGGGCAGCATCTGAAATGGACTGGGACCAAGGACCTAGCAGAAAGGATAAATAGGTCTGTAGAAATGGCTTGAAACTAGTAAAAGAGCTGGCGGGGGTTTGGTGTGGTGGGAGGAAAGATCAGAGTATAAAATGTTTTTAAAAATAACATGACATTCAGGGAACATAAGAGATTATACAAAATAATAAAATACCTGATAAAAAGTCAGCAGGAGTAATGAGAAAGATAAGTATATTATATGCATGTTAAGCAATGATTAAGCAACAAAACACGGGACTTGAAGGCAATAATTAGGAAGTGGGGAAATAGATGCAATTGGAATAATGGAAACATGGCTGCAGACAGGACAGGATTGGCAGCTAAATATTTCAGGCTATAATGTATTTAGAAAAGATGGGAAAGTACGAAGAGCTAGTGGGGTAGTTGTGTTAATCAGAAATAATATAATGGCAGCAGCAAGAAAGGAAATAGGTAACAAAGAGAGAGAAACAGAAACCGTATGGATTGAGATAAAGTCTAGGATGGGATCGGTCACATTATTAGGGTATAGAACATAAGAAATAGGAGCAGGGGTAGGCCATTTGGCCCCTCGAGCCTGCTCCGCCATTCAATAAGATCATGGCTGATCTGATCATGGACTCAACATTTTCCCGCATGCTCCCCATAATCCTTAACTCTCTTATCATTCAAAAATCTGTCTATCTCCACCTTGAATATATTCAATGACCCAGCCTCCACAGCACTCTGGGGTAGAGAATTCCAAAGATTCATGACCCTCTGAGAGAAGAAATTCCTCCTCATTTCTGTTTTATATGGGCAACCCCTTATTCTGAAACTATGCTCCCTAGTACTAGATTCCCCCATGAGGGGAAACATCCTCTCTACATCTACTCTGTCAAACCCCCTCAGAATCTTATATGTTTCAATAAGATCACCTCTCATTCTTCTAAACTCCAATGAGTATAGGCCCAACCTGCTCAACCTTTCTTCATAAGTCAACCCTTTCATCTCAGGAATCAACCTCATGAACCTCCTCTGAACTGCCTCCAATGCAAGTATATCCTTCCTTAAATAAGTAGACCAAAACTGCACGCAGTACTCCAGGTGTGGTCTTATCAACGTCCTGTACAGTTGGAGCAGGACTTCCCTACTTTTATACTCCATCCCCCTTGCAATAAAGGCCAACATTCCATTTGCCTTCCTGATTACTTGCTGTACCTACATGCTAACATTTTGTGTTTCATGCACAAGAACCCCCAGAACCCCCCGATCCAGAGCGGTATACTACAGACCACCTAATAGTGGTAATGAGGTGGAGGGAAAAGTATGTAGGCAAATATCCGAAATGAGTAAAAAATACAGCATCATAATCAGGGACAATTTCAACTATCCAAAATAAGCTGTCTGGGAGAGGGAGTGGAGGGGAGAAGGAGAGGGAATTTTTATAGAGTGTACGAGAGTCTTCTTTGACCCAATATGTATGAAGCCCAACAAGGGAAGAGGTACTGCTAGACCTAGTAATGGGAAATGAACTAGAGCAGTTAAGAGAAGAAAGCATGAGAGAACATCTAGGGAGTAGTGATCACAATATAATAAGGTTTAAGATTGTGATTCAGAGAGATATAGATAGCACAAAGACCAAAGTAACAAATAAGAAAAAACATCGATGTGGGAATGAAAATGGAGCTAAGGAAGGAAAACTGGAGAAAAATATTGACAAAGTGGTAGATCAACAATGGGCAATATTGAAAGAGGAAATCAATGGAGTTCAGGAGAAATATTGCACTGAAAATAAAAACAAACTTGCTAAGAATGAGATGCCATGGACAAAGTGGTGAGGATAAAATTTAACCTGAAGAAAAAGGCATTCACAAAGTACATAAACAATAAAGAGAAGGTAATAAATGGGAATATGAGCTTAGGAAAGAGATTAAAAAGACAAATTAAAAACATACCGATACATGGCTAGGTTTTCATATAACTTTTGACAGAAGTTTAACAACAGTTATTCAGAAATACCCCACAATGATTACCGACTGCCTTGTATACATTTCATACGTTTCAGCTTTTGTGGGGTGACATTGCGCTTTACAATATTAGCACACAAATAATTAACACATTAACATGAAGTCCTTTGTCCACTACATTCACAGTGATGTAAATCTATTTCAAATTAACAGGACAATGCTTTGGATAAACTAGCAGACAAAGGGATGTCATGCAAAGGCATTGAGTATGGTTTAATATCACACAGCATTTCACCCCATTCAAGTAATAACTAGCATTTTCTACATTATTAATATGAACACCCAAACTTTCTCATCTTTATTCATTTTTCTATTCGGTGTTCAATTGCCAGATGTAATCAAGATGGATCTGTATGTTGCACAACTCTCTTTACCATTGGGTAGTTATCAATGATTAGAACAGAGATGATACAACGCCCATTGTACAACTTCATATTGTGCATTTAAAAAAACTTTTCTTGCATTTTTAAATTTTCTACTTATTTTTGTAATTATTAGTTATACATATCAGTCATAAATACCAATGCTCACCGTAATTGTAGACTTTCCAGCATATTTTCCATATCTCAGGAACAAAGGCTTCGTAATTTTCTTTTGAGCCACAATCTGTAAAGTATGAAATCACATCATACAAAACTGCACTTGTAGGGAAACCCCAATAATGGTATGTTTGGATGTCCTTAAGTAATGGGATAGATTCTGTACTTATAGGGTGTTTACTGCAATTACGAAGAACAACAATAACTGATCTAGTAAAACTTGACAAACAATTTTCTTCAGTTAGAGTATTAAGGTTCAATATAGTACTAACAATCAAGTTGAACAATTAAGGGTTTCCTGAGTGTAAAACTTGTACAGAGGTTAAAGTTTCACAATCTCAGCCATTGGGGCCCTAAACAGAGGAATTGATCATGCAAGATACAATTTGTGAACACACAGGAGCAATGCAGTTACCTCTGCATAATTTCATGATAGCCACCGTCCATTAAATGTAGTAAACCAATCAGAACAGAGCCTTGGTGATCACAGTTTAGCACTTTAACAAAAAGGAAATGAGCCTCTTAACCTCTCTAAGAAATAAACAGACCTGTTGCTGATTGGAAACTTTGCAGCCAATTTTTTTTATCACCGACATTTAGGAACCAATCATTATGCAAGGCATAGTGGCCAAGAGAAAAGCTATATTCACCTCAAGCACACACTCCTCCATTCCACATATCTGGAAGGATATGACCAACAGGACTGAAAACCTTAATGACCTGAGCAATTATGGAGTACTGCTCCAAAATGAATTTACTCTCCAACTATCCCTGCAGTTAAGGCTAGACAATCTTGGAGAGGAATTGTCAAAAAGCTAAAACTCCTCTTATTTTATAAATGTACCATAGTCTGTCTTCAGAAAAATGCGCAAGTGGCCTTAGAATTAAATGTCAGAAGTGAGAAATGGAACTCAACTTCAGCAGCCTGTCCCTGATGTCAGAAAAGTCTGGCTACATATCTTTGTGTGCCTTTCTTGAAGGCAGAGAATACTCCACAGCAACTGTTGAAGACACTCTGGGGGTGAAATTCAATTAGGTCGGAAAACGGACGTGGGGAGCGCGAATCGCGATCTTCCCACGCCCGTTCAAATTGATGCAAGCAGCACGCAAAATGATTGGAGTGCTGATCTCAGCGCTAAACACATTGCTGGTTGGCTTAGCAAGCGACAGGGGGGTCAATATCGGGTGCAGTCTACTGGCCAATAACATTTTGCCTCGGCTCTCTGCACTACTTAAAGTGGAGGTGTGTTGTTGCAGAAACACCTCATTGTCACTCTGTATGCTGCCATGGCTCAACAGGGACGAGAAAGTGCAAGGAGATTCTCTGATGCAGCACTGGGGGCCTTGGTCCTGGGGGTACACAGAAGAAGACAGGTCTTCTATCCGCAGGGGGTCAGGAGGCCTTCCAGGCAGAACGCTAGAAGGCAGTGGGAGGAAATAGCAGAAGCCATCAGTGTCACATGTGTGCCCCCCAGGATCTGGATCCAGTCCCGCAAGAAGTTTAATGACATCACAAAAGTGGTCGTGAGTCAAAAATCTATATCGTGCCAACTGCACCACTGGCCTCACACATTGCCCAATGCACCACACCCCATCACTCACCTACTGTTAAGGGGCAACCCAGGGTATAAAGAGTTAATCCACTTATATTAATATTATTTTAGTTAGTTTCAAAGATCTTTATTCAACAATAAGGAGTCTAGTCACTTGGGATGGTTGTATCCTGGCTATAGATTCAAGCCAACCTAGTTAAGAAATAATGAGCACAGAATAGGAGAGTCAACGACATAACTCAAGATCATCATGATCATCATAGACAGTCCCTCGGAATCGAGGAAGACTTGCTTCCACTCTTAACATGGGTTCTTAGGTGGCTGAACAGTCCAATACGAGAAACACAGTCTCTGTCACAGGTGGGTCAGATAGTCATTGAGAGAAAGAGTGGGTGGGACAGGTTTGCCGCACGCTCTTTCCACTGCCTGTACTTGATTTCTGCATGCTCTCGGCGATGAGACTCGAGGTGCTCAGCGCCCTCCCGGATGCACTTCCTCCACTTAAGGCAGTCTTTAGCCAGGGACTTCCAAGTGTCAGTGGCAATGTTGCACTTTATCAGTGAGGCTTTGAGGGTGTCCTTGTAATGTTTCCTCTGCCCACCTTTGGCTCGTTTGCCATGAAGGAGTTCCGAGTAGAGTGCTTGCTTTGGGAGTCTCGTGTCTGGCATGTGAACTATGTGGCCTGCCCAGCGGAGCTGATCAAGTGTGATCAATGCTTCAATGCTTCAATGCTGAGGATGTTGGCCTGGCCGAGGACGCTAACGTTGGTGCGTCTGTCCTCCCAGGGGATTTGTAAGATCTTGCGGAGTCATCGTTGGTGGTATTTCTCCAGCGACTTGAGGTGTCTACTGTACATGGTCCATGTTTCTGAGCCATACAGGAGGGCGGGTATTACTACAGCCCTGTAGACCATGAGCTTGGTGGCAGTTTAGAAGGCCTGGACTTCAAACACACTTTTCCTCAGGTGGCCGAAGGCTGCACTGGGGCACTGGAGACGGTGTTGGATTGCGTCTTCAATGCCTGCTCTTGTTGCTAGGAGGGTCCCGAGATAGGGGAAGTGGTCCACGTTGTCCAGGGCCACGCCATGGATCTTGATGACTAGGGGGCAGTGCTGTGCGGCGAGGACTGGTGAAGGACCTTTGTCTTACTAATGTTTAGCGTAAGGCCCATGCTTTCATATGCCTCAGTAAATACGTCGACTATGTCCTGGAGTTCAGCTTCTGTATGTGCGCAGACACAGGTGTCATCCGCGTACTGCAGCTCGACGCCAGAGATTGGGGAGGTCTTGGACCTAGCCTGGAGACAGCGAAGGTTGAACTGGTTCCCACTGGTTCTGTAGTTTAGTTCCACTCCAGCGGGGAGCTTGTCGACTGTGAGGTGGAGCATGGCAGCGAGGAAGATTGAGAAGAGGGTTGGGGCGATGACGCAGCCCTGCTTGATCTCGGTCTGGAAGTGGATTGGGTCTGTGAAGGATCACGGCCTGCATGTCATTGTGGAGCAGGCGGAGGATGGTGACGTACTTTTGGGAGCACCCGAAATGGAGGAGGACGCGCCATAGACCCTCGCGATTGACAGTGTCAAAGGCCTTTGTAAGGTCTAAGAAGTCCTTGTGCCCTTGTCCCTGTCCTTGTGTGAATGGACTCCGCTGCTAAACATATGGCTAAGGTCCGATGGGCTCCCCTTGTCTCAGGACACCCATTGTTTATGCTGTACCAATAAATGTTTTGCACATTGTCATGTATTCATCCAGCATTGTAACCTATGTATAATCTGACCTAAGTTGTACACTGTGAGAACAATGACCACTAGGTGGTGAACTTGTGGGAGACACTCCTAACCTGGACCTTCAGGTATAAAAGGGGAAGCTCCACCCACTTTCATCACTTGAGTGCTAAGGAATAAAGGACAGGTCACAGACTGACCTTCTCTCAAGCATGGGCCTTGTGTGCATTTATACTGTATCGTAAGGACATATCACACATGAGACTATTATGCTCACTCTCGGAAGATGACCATGTTTGGAAAGGGGGAGTCTGTATACGTACACTATAACAATAATGCCTAAACTGTTTGTACTTTGAGACTTTCCTCTGCTAGCTTGTAATAAAGGATTGAACTAAACGTGATGATCGACTCTCGAGTGGTATTTTGAACCATAACACCTACCAACAATCTCGAACAATCACAACTCATACCTCACAATCATAGCTTCACCTCACCCTCACACACTTACCACTGCGGCAAGCCTCAAACCTACATATCACACCATGCACACACTGCCAGCTATTCAACCATGACAGACACATCACCAAAACCCATTGCACCACACTCACTGACATACTTCCCATTCTCCTGCAGACCAAGGTGGCGCATAACAGACGTGAATAGCAGCAGACAGGCAGAGGGGAAACACATCTTCAAAATCTCACTTCGCTGGAGGAGATGGTGCTAGAGATAATTGGAGGGGCTGTCACTGAGGGAGCAGCATGGTTGAATACATTGCTGATGACGATATGCTCATATGTAATCCTTCTTCTCACATCCCACTTCCCCTTCATCGCACAATCTCTTCTCACTTACAAACTGCTAATGGTGTAAGCATGCACAAGGAGCTTGCAGGGTCTAACAGCAGTTCAGTAACCTGTCCTCCAATGGATGGCTAAGAATGCTGAGGCTCCACCCTGAGGGAATGACAGTGGTTTCATGGAGCAAGAATGGTCAGCACTGCCTCCTCCAAAGGGGTGAGGTGAAGCTATGAATGTGAGGTGTGCCTCGTGTTTGGTAGAGATTGTTGGTAGGAGAGTGATGGGGGAGTTTTGTGCATTGAGCTATATGTGAGGCTAGTGGTGCAGTTGGTAGGAAACAGCTTTGAAAATTCATTCACTGACCTTGACCACTCATCTGACATCATGAAATTTCTTTGGGCACTGGAGTTAAGTCCTGGGGTGACACTGCTTGCAATGACCATCGTGGCAATCTGGTCCCAAATCATTCTTTCTGGAGGTCTCCTGGCCCTTATGGGTAGAGGACCTCTCTTTCAGTGTTGATCCCCTGCACACAGCTGGAGAGTTGTGCCTGAGACCCTGCGTGCCCTTTCCTTAGCCATTTGTGTTAGTCCTGAAGTCTTTTTAGCATTTTTTATGTGCAGAAGGCAGTTCATCTTTAAGAGCTACAGACTGCCTACTGCTGAAGGATTTTTAGTTTTCTTTTATAAGCAGAAGGCAGTTCAGCTTTAAGAGCTGCAGACTACCTTTAAGTAAAGCTAGCCTCGCTCTAGCGACAGGATCTTTGGCCCCCTGCTCAGCACACAGCCAGTCAGCAGCGTGTTCCTTGCTAGGCTGTGCGCTGCTATCATGTTAATTAGCAGGCAGCACCAAATTGACGTGCTGCCTTCATTTCTGAACGGGCGCAGGCATATCTCGCATCGCGGTGCCTGCGCCGTTTTTTTAGCGGTATCGAATTTCCGTCCCTCCGCCCGCCCCCCCCTCGTATCCTTGCAGTGCTATAGGTACCAGAAATATTTACAGTCTTGACCAATCCGTTGTCTCCTGACTGCAACTGTTAATTTAATGTGATGGGGAGAGAAAGAGTTAGAAGATAAAAACAGTCTTGTAAAAGTTAGAATTGTATTCTACTGTAAGGGAAATGTAGTTTCTTTTAGTATTTACCTGTCCCAGGGTGCACTCCACCCCACCCAGAAAGTCATCATCTCGAGTACCAATATTGCAATGGCCATGAATGTCATATACTTCAAATCGAAGCTTCTGAACCTCCTCAAAATAATAATCCACATTGAAAATTTTAGAAAAGACTGGATGCAGGTTACTCTTTATGACTTCAGTCCGGTCAACCTGTAAAGGAGAACAGATTTTACAATATAATTAACTGACTGTTAGGCATACTAGATGTATAGAGTTCTAATGTTCACCTTATGCCAGACAATCCTATTTTATTTCTAAAACACATTGTAGCATAAAAATTCTAGACACTGTCATTCGGAATGGTGACCATGAAACCACTGGATTGTTGTAAACCCCCATCTGGTTCACTAATGTCCTTTAGGGAAGGAAATCTGCCGTCCTTACCCGGTCTGGCCGATATGAGACTCCAGACCACAGCAATGTGCCCTCTGCGGTTCAAGAAGGCGGCTCACCACCACCTTCTCAAGGGCCATTAGAGATGGGCAATAAATGCCGGCCTTGCCAGCGCGCCCACATTCCATGAACGAATAAAAAAGAAATTGCACAGAGCAGAACGTAGCTCCACAACTTTGTGAGGCAGAAGGAACAGTACAGCTCTGACATTTTAAACAATAAAAAAAGCTAACCAGTTGCTAATGAATAATAATATCTAAAACATAGCAACAAGTCCCAGAGCCATAACGGTTCACTGCCTGGGGCTTTAAAAGGACCTTAATAAAATTATCAGACCAAAATCTTTTGTGATCTGTATTTGAATTTCAAGAGTGATAATGAATGGAGCTAGAGTCAGGAACAGTAGTTGGGAAGGGACAATGTTAAGCAGAGCTAAGCAATTAACACAATCAAAATGAAGAATTAATTTAAAACAGCCATGCATAGACATTTCAGTTCCATCAATTCAGAGCCAATGAGCTTGGAGTCACCAAAAAATGCATTTTCTTCTAAAGCTCCTAGTTGAATAGATTCATTACCAGTCCTTATTCACAAAATTTATACAACTGTATAATGCTGGCTTTTTTTACTTTTTTTACTTTTTGATCAAAGTGGAGAAAGTTGGTTTTGGGGTTCGAATACATCATTTCACCTTTTTCATCTACTGTCAATATTTGGCAGTCTTAGATCAAATATTGCAGGGTCTAGATGCATGGTGATACTTTCTTGGTAATGCCCCATATAATACCCTGGCTCCCAACCAGTAGAGCACCCACTATTGCACCACTGCACCAAAGTAGCATTTCCTTTTCTCAAACCAACTACCCTCATGGCCTCTCTGAATGAGAATGCCAATTTACTACTAGTTGGACCCACATTACGGGCAGATTAGTGTTGTGAATATATTCTTCCTAGAAATTGGCTGAGAACTTACATCACCTAGAACTCTTATAGATAAGGTAAGAGATTCCATCAGTTTTCTGCTGATTAAAACCTAGGTATGCAACAGATCTTTCACCTGCTGTGGCAACCCCATCACAGCAGTGATAGGTTTAAATCCAAGGTCTTCATAGGCTCACTTATAACGTGTTTCATCATTCTGTCCAAGTAGCTAGAGTGCAACATCTTGAGCCTGCGACACATGATTTAAACCTTGAATGAGGGAACTGCATACTTCTTCTGTTATTCAGTACATCTTCTGGATACTAATACTTGAAGCAGACACAACAGCATCAATAGAGTATACGCTGGCCTGTCAATCCTATCTCTTGAAAGGGCTATAGAATATGTGGGGTAGTAATCTGGGAGGGCATGCTATAGATAGAATACATTACAATGCCGTATAGAGACTCCAGAAGGACAACCTTCTATAAAATTAGTGAACAATGGTCTTGAAGCATATATGTTTTATTACAATTTATGGGCTAGATTTTACACTTTTGTGCATATCGCCCAAAAATGGGCGTTATTTCCGGCGTGGGTGCTAAAAATGGGTTTTCAGATCGCCGGCTTGTCGCCCATTCTCAAAGCACCTAGTCTCCATTTTTGAAATTGGACATTACTGCTAGCGATATGAAATGGGCGATAGCGTTAAATCTCGCTAATCTCCTGCCGTAAAGTGTCGCCGTCCTTAGCAACGGCATGGCAACGCTCGATTCCCGCGATTCAGGAGGTCAGGGGTCATCATGACATGCGCAGAAGGGGAGACAGAGAGAGGGAGCTGAGAGGGACTGAAGGCATGTGTGGCTGTGGTGTCTGCTAGTTTGACAGTTGTGGAGGCATGAGGGAGATTCACCAGCAGCAAAAAGCCTACTAAGCACCAAAACATAGTTGGCACTGAGTTTTTGTCAAACAAATAATATATAACATGGAAGGGATGGAGGAGGCCCTGGAGCTGGTAGCCAGGAAGACTGGTGGCAGAGGGCTCTCAGTGATCCTAGAGTGCGGCACTGCACCCCAAGGTGCCGCACTCCCACTGCCAACCACACATGAGAGCCAAGAGCAACATCTTGCTTCTGGCTCGAAGCACGTTCCCACCTCGGGACCATTCTCTCCCGTATCCATCCAATCAGCGGTTCGACTGTTTACCAGCCCCCCCCCCCCAATAAGCATAGCCTAAGGAGCTCCTCGGCCAGGTGGCTTGGAGTCAGGAGGGGAAGGGGAAGGGGTAGAGGTGGGGAGGAGAAGCGGGAGTGGGGGGCAGGGGGAAGGATTGTTTTTTGCAGAAATACTGATGATTTCAGACAAATGTTCGGTTTGAATGTTTTTTATTTAACAAAACGTTGCACATTGGTTCAGATAGCTGCACCGTTACACGCTGGTGATTCCTTAACATCAAAGGGTATAATGACACTTAACTTCAATCAACTTAAACTTTAACTGTCACCAAGGTGATACCCACCATTGATGTATGACTTGCACACCCAGCAGTGTACCAGCCTTGTAAATAACACAAACGTTCTTTCAGGCAAAACGCTCATTGATGAGCTCCTGACGTAAGGCTCTTGCAGCTCTTATGCCACCACGGGCTCATTCATGCGGTCTACAGGGGGCAGGGAATGCCTTCAGCATCAGCCTGATTGTCTGGGCCGATGTCAGCATCTGCCTCCTCGTCCTCCTCTTCCTCTCTCTAGTGAGGTCAACTGTCAGACTCATCAGGCAATTCTTGTCCCCTCCTGATAGCCAAGTTGTGCAGCATGGAGCACACCATCACGAATTGAGCTACCTGCTCAGGGTGCTATTGGAGCTCGCCTCCAGAGTGGTCCAGGCATCTAAAGTGCTGCTTCAGCATTCCAATGGTTTTCTCTATGATATTGCAAGAGGCTCTGTGGCTCTCGTTGTATCTCCTCTCAGCTTCGGTGTGGGTGACACGCAGGGGGGGTCATCAGCCAGGTGGCGAGGCCATATCCTTTGTCACCAAGCATCCAGCATTGACCTTGTGGCTGATTGTTAAACAAGTCAGATACAGTGCTCTCACGTAGGATGTGAGCATCATGGATGCTGCCCGGAAATTTAGCGTTCACTGCCATAATAATTTGCTGGTGGTTGACAACAAGTTGGACATTCAGGGAGTGGAATCCCTTGCGGTTCCTGAAAACTTCTGCATCCTGAAAAGGTGTCTGCATCACGATGTGCATACAGTCTATTGCTTCCTGCATCTTGTGGAAGTTTGCAATTCTGGAGAATCCTAGAGCCCTCTCACTCTGTGCCTCCCTGGTCATAGGGAAGCTGATCAAGTCCCTCCTGCATGCGTACAGGGCTTCAGTGACCTGTCTAATGCAGCAATGTGTGGCATGCTGAGACAGTCTGCAAATGTCGCCAGCTGTGGCCTGAAAAGAACCCGATGCGTAGAACGACAGTGCCGCGGTGACTTTGATCTCGACGGACAGTGCAGTACTGATGGTGCTGGCAGGCTGCAGATCTCCCCTTATGAGCTGGCATACATCAGTGATAACCTCTTTGTGGAAGCGCAGTCTCCGAAGGCAGGTGGTGTCGGGAAAGTTGAGGTAAGACTGCTTCTCCCTGTACTTGCTGGTCCTCCTCATCAGTTTTGCACATCTTACATTGGGCACATAATGCTGTGGAGCGTACCTTCGACCACCTTGAGTCTGTTGCATGTAACTGGTGATCAAAAGTGTGAGAAAAGAAAGGCCCCATTGCAATAGCTCTCTGTTTTCCACCGATTGGTCACAATGAATGAATGTCCCGACAAAGACACCTATTCAATTCCAATCAAGATGTTCACATCAACTCCAACGACCTCCAGAATACATCCGAACTCCCCTGAGGTTGAAGCACAGCAACCTTTTAAAGGATGCGACATGTGATGTAGAACATGGCATCCATAACGCTGTGATTAGTTCTAGTTAGTTCCACTTTGTCTGGGCATTTTTTTGGGCGAGCGATATTGTGGGCGATATGTGTACGAGTTGGTGAAAGTGACGCTGGCTGATCTCAAGGCCGCTAGTTTCGGTAAATATGCTCTTTACGACAAAAAAATGTGGGCGGGCAGTATTATTGAATCTTGCCGTTAATTCAGTGCTTAAATTAATGCTGGACGATATTATGGCCGTTGATTTCACGCATTCTGATGATTTCGCCCCAAAAAAGTGGGCGGGTGATATTATTTTTTCCCGGCGTTGAGCACATGGGGAAAGTAACGTTGGCTGATAAGTTTCCGAAAAATGCCCATCAGTTTCCATTTTGTGCCAAAATGGGTAATATATGGGTGTTATACGTCATTTCAGCAGTAAAATGGACGTTAAGTGGGCGTTATGCATGACAAAATAATGGAAGTTCTAGCCCTATACTTTCTGAGACACCACTGCCATACGTAATATTCATTGTATTGCATCTTACCAATGACTTTTCCTGCATATCAAAATCTTAATAACTCTTCCTACTTCAGGTGCTTCAAATTATATTCCATTTTTAATATTTCGGTTTATGAATTTATTCCTAAAATACCATTTCCCTCTTGCTTCTTGTTACACATATTTTCTCTCTCACTAATTTTCTTGCTTTCTTGAAGGAATTTGGCACCTTGCTGGGATACATTCCATCCCATACCTCATTCAAGTAGCCATTATTTATGTTTGAGTCTTGCCGTTGTGTGTCTGCAGGATAACCAACTACAAGAAATATCGCAACCAAATCCATATGCACTTTACACACAGCCATTTACAAGAATGATACCAGGGTTGAGGGACTTCAGTTATGTGGAGAAACTGGAGAAGCTGGGGTTGTTCTTAGACCAGAGAAGGCTAAGAGGAGATTTGATAGAGGTGTTAAAAATCTTGAAAGGTAAATAACGAGAAACCGTTTCTAGCAGCAGAGGGGTTGGTAACCGGAAGACACATAGAACCAGAGGCAACATAAAGAAACATATTTTTATACAGTGAATTGTTGTGATCTGGAATGCACTTTCTGAAAGGAAGCAAATTCAATAATAACTTTCAAAAGGGAATTGGATAAATATTTGAAGGGAATTTACAGGGCTATGGGGAAAGAACCGGGAAGTCGGGCTAATTAGATAGCTCTACCAAAGAGCCGGCACAGATACGATGGGCTGACTGCCTCATTCTGTGCTGTATCATTCTTTGATTCTATAATTCTAGGAGTCACTGGATAGCAAACAGGAATAGAAACCATCTTTTCCTCACTAGCCTAAGAGTGATAAGTTCAATTATAACACTAATAATAGCACCTCCGCTGAGTTCAACTAAGTCACCACAGATGAGCAATCAAACCTGGGAACTTGTTGGTCTGTATGTCTCAGATACTCACTGTGTAAACATGCTGAGCTGTAACAGCAACTCAAGCAGTGTTTCATATTGGCAATCACATATATTCTTCAAGTCACCAATCAAATCATTCTGCAGAGGTCAATGGAGTTTTCTTTGATTTCAATTATAAACTGAACTAAAGGGCAATTAGTTAAAATATTAAATATTAATATGGGTTCACCCATAGGAAAAGACATGGAATTTCCTAAAAGACAAGTGAAAATAAGGCTGATCTTCACATTCTCTTAATCAACATAAAAAAAGTAATTGGTAGGAGGTTTAGAGGGGATTTGAGAGGAATTTTTTTCACCCAGAGGGTGGTGGGTATCTGGAACTCACTGCCTGAGAGGGTGGTAGAGGCAGAAACCCTCACCACATTTAAAAAGTACCTGGATATGCTCTTGAAGTGCCATAACCTACAAGGCTACGGACCAAGAGCTGGAAAGTGGGATTAGGCTGGGTAGCTCTTTGTCGGTCCGCACGAACATGATGGGCCGTAATGGTCTACTTCCGTGCTGTAAGTTTCTATAATTCTATGATTCTATGATCAGTAAATGATCTGAAGAAATTTGATCAAAAAGTCTGCAAGATGAGTAAAGCTTCTGCAACAATAAAGTCAGGAAAATAGATTTCTATGCTGTACTAATATCACATTAAGGGTGTTTGGTGATTCTTGTCCATAGGAGTGTTTCTAAGAGATATTTCATCCTTTCTTGACTAAAGTGAAATAATAAGTTGGGGTTTGAATCTACAAACAACTGGATGAACATTATAATTGCTAAATATGAAATAAAAATTCCAAATCTACTTTTTCAACTGCAGTCGGGAAGGACGGCATTGATGTGTAGGTTCATGATAAAGTAATGAATTGGTTAGTTTTGGCTGTAAATATTCAAACAACAAGCCCCCAACAGTAGTAGCCATAATACTATGAGGACAGAATGGTCTTGATATGGATGAAAATGTTATAGAGTCTTTCATAAAGATTTTTGATCCTTCCTTTTTTTCCAGAATAGCTGTAATAATCTATCTAAAAATCTTAAATCTAGCACATGGCCATCACATCAGATATCAAACCGCCAAAATGGAACAAAAAAACATTAGTCACGCCCTGATACGTTTTCTTAACTTGATATGCTGTGCTTTCCCTGAGGACAGGAGCCAGGGATTTACAAGCAGCTGCCAATCTATAGAAACATCCATCAACAAGAAGTCTCTCCTTTACCTCAGAATGTGCTTATTTCAAATACTTCCCCAAAGTACATTTTTCAGCACTGGCCTTAAAGGTACAGGCAACATTAAACATAGTTCCGATTTCATATTTATATCATAGAATGTTTTCATCGTAGTGCTTATTTTCTGTAGAAAAATTCCTGCAAACGTTTCCTCCATTATTATTGTCATTTTCTCTACAGATTTTAATGGCTTTTACTTTTGAATAAATTAGGATTTTTTTAAACTAATAAAGAATGTAGCAGAACAACAATATAATTATTGAAAAATACCATTGACAATAATGTAGCTGTAATGAAACATAGTAATAATCAGAAATTCTGTTTGAATGACACATTCCATTTATGCTTAAGAGGCACGGAAGTGCTTATGTGAATATGTGTGGGCAATATAATGCAGAACTTTGCAAACATAATTAGCAGTTGCCACACTACGGGCTCAAGTTTCGGACCCCCGCTAGAATGGCGCACCTCAGAGACCCGTCTAATTTGTAGAACAAAAATTGCGCCGAATACTTACCTCGCGATTCTCCGATAGCTGTAGGCCCATTTCTAGCTCGGCACTGCGCAGCAGGAGCTGCTGGAAGCAGAGCTACAGCCCTGCGCCAAAAATAGTGCCGGCAGCTGTGCGCGTGCGCAGTAGCTCTCGGCCCTCCCAGCGCGTCCTGTCTCCGGGCGACGACCCTATCCCTGGCTAAAGGGACGTCGCCCCTATCCCCGGCCAAGTAGCCTGACACCTCTTACCTCATTGGTGGCGGGGCCCGCCCACCCGGCATCTCGCTGGGGGCGGGCCCCACCTGAAGAGTCGGCAGCGGCGGCAGCCTGGCATCGGCTGCATGCAGGTCCCGCCCAAAATCCTCGGCGGGGGCCTGGCTTCTTCGTCTTCTTCTCCCCCCCGCCCCCGTTCATCTTCTCCCCCCTTCTCTTCTCTCCCCCCCTCTCTTCTCCACCCCTCTCTTCGCCACCCCTCTCTTCTCTCCCCTCCCTCTCTTCTACTCCCCGCCCTCTTCTACCCCCTGCCCTCTTCTCGCCAGTGCTGCAGTAGGTGAGTAGAAATAATTTTTTATTTATTGAGTGATTTTTTTAATTATTTTTTTTATTTTTAATTTTTTGATTTTTTTGATTGATTTATTGGTTGATTTATTGATTTATTTATCATTTATTATTGATGATGGCTCTTTATTTGTAAAAGTGAAGTGTTTAATGTTTGTAAACCCCCCTTCCCCTCCCCCCCCCCCCCCAATCTCTCGATCCCTACGCCTAATTTCTAAGTGTAGGCAAGGTTTTCTGAGCAGACAAAAATCTACACTTACTCCTTTCTAAGTTAGTTTGGAGTAAGTTTTCACTGCCTAAACTTGCAAAACAGGCGTAAGTGGCTGGACACGCCCCCTTTTGAAAAAATAAATCTGTTCTAAAGTGGAACTATTCTAACTCACTAGAACTGGAGCAAACTAAATGCCGTGAATTGCAATTTCTAAGATGCTCCATTCTAAACTAGTTGCTCCAAAAAAATAGGAGCAACTCAGGCCGAAACTTGAGCCCGATATCACTACGCAAAATGAATTACTTTGAAAATATCTTAGCTGAATCACTTCTACATAATCATGCATGTATTAATGAGTTTTCCTAGTGGGTACTATGACTCTCCTACCTTTGAGCATAAAACTAGCAGTTAGTGGCATTCATCCGAGAAGGTAGGAGATGCCAAATCTAGCTTAACCCAATACGTTTTATTAATGGAATGACATTATTGTATGTATAGTCTATGGTAACTGGAGTGCTCTATAATTATCAGAGCCTTTCATTCTCCCTCTGGCATCAACTGCAAAAATAAATCATTCCAGCAGTTTATTAGCTTTACTGAATAGATATTACCATATTAAAATGCATAATTACTAGCCATTAAGGGAATATTTAGCAGAACTTATATTTATGCTAGTACAACCAACATTCTAACTTGTCTGAAAGGTATGTCTGTAACATTTTCTCATTTCCACCCATCAGGAAGCTGCCATGCCCCATTAAAAAAAAGACTTGCATTTATATAGCACCTTTCACGTCCACCGGATGTCACAAAGCGCTTTACAGCCAATGAAGTACTTTTTGAAGTGTAGTCACTGTTGTAATGAAGGAAACACAGTAGCCAATTGCACACTTCAAGCTCCCACAAACAGCAATGTGATAATGACCAGATAATCTGTTTTAGTGATGTTGCTTGAGGAGCAAATATTGGGATAACTCCCCTGCTCTTCTTCAAAATAGTGCCATGGGATCTTTTACATCTACCTGACAGGGCCTCGATTTAATGTCTCATTCAACAGATAGCACCTCCAACAGTGCAGCATTCCCTCAGTACTGCACCAGAGTGTCAGCCTAGATTTTTGTGCTCAAGTGTCTGTAGTGCAACTTGAACCCACAACCTTCTGACTCAGAGGTGAGAATGCTATCCACTGAACCACAGCTGACACTCACGTTTTGTTTAAGCACTCCCTTTCTTCTATCACTATCGATAAGCAATGAATAGATCCAGCCAAAGACAAGGGGGCCAGAGAAAATAAGTTTGGCTGCATTAGATGTTGCCATGCACCCACATGAATTTTGCTTATTTTTTTGTAAAAATCTAATCATGTATATGCAGCAGGAGAAGAACAGAGTTTACAATCAATTTCCAGTCACTGTAAATTCACCTGACTTTCAGATTGGCAAATTCAATTTTAGGAAAATATTATAAACTTGGCAAGCAGCTTGCTTAAGAGCAGAATTGGCATATTAAGTTAATAAAATCAAAATCTCTTTTCCTTTAGGGTGATGCTAACATCCAACTCTGCAATAAAACTTTGTTATTTTTGCCACAAGATCATTACATTAAAACTTGGCATTTGGCAGGGTATAATTTCACGCTTTGTCAGTGTGTCGTAAATGACTGTATAACACATGCATCTGTGTGTGAACATGGCACCCCCATTTGCAGTTCAATGTATTAAGTGTTCAATTTATGCTTGCAAAACCATCCTTTCTAACCGAATGGCATTTCTGTGATGCTCTACACTGATGTAATTGATCTTTGTAATAGGTACATAGGGGGATCTTTCCTGCATTGGAGGAGCAAGTCACTGAGCTATAACTGCAATAATATCCTTATTCATGTTGATTTACCACCAGTATTAACAGATGACATCCAGCAGCATTACATGGTCCACCATAATGATTACTGAGTGTGATTATACAAAGCATGCTTAAAGTGATGGAAATAGTATGACACCCAAAGTTTCGCAAGTAGTATTACATTCCACAAGGATTGAACAGCATTTTCCCAAAATTGTACAAAACAAGATGTAAAAAATTTAGATCCACCAATAAAATAATAATGTCTGGCCTTCAGAATGGCTATGCTAATATAACCCAAATGCACCAGGATGCTAAGTAATCTAAACAAAACTTTCTGAATGAACTTTAAAGAGTGGCATGTTAGAGCTGATTTGTGATTCCCCAATGGCTCTAAACTGGGAGTAACAGTACCTTACAGACCAGGAAGTCCCAAGTTCACAAGATAATTGCAGATTAGGACAACTTGTTGTTCCCTGTTAGTTCATCTATCCAGAAGCACCCTAAGGTCCATCCATTACTGCACTTACTTATTTCTTAAATGAAGCCAGGGTTTTCCCCACCACTGCTCTTCCTGCCAATCCATTGCAAGTGTTGATCGCTCTGCATGAAGACGAATTTACTAATGTCAGTCCTAAAGGTACGCTTTGCTAGTTTGAACCTATGTCCCCTTGTCCTATTCCCACAATTTAATTCAAAGTAATATTCTGGATTTACCAGTTCCATACCAATTACTATCTTGTATACTTCTGTAACATCACCTCGCGGCTGTACCCTATCCAGGCTGAAAAACCCGAGCCTCTCCAGTCGTTCCACAAAGCTTAGATCCTTGGCAGAAATTTGATCCAAGTCTGTACTGAATTAGCTGATCTCATCCAGGATGTTATTAGGAATACTACAATTCTCTGCAGCACCCTTAGGTTAGAGAGAGAAAAAATCATTCTTGTTAATAGAAAGGTACATATATGCACATATATAAGATGAAAGGAGGTGAATTTCCACCGTGTTTATGCCGATTTTCCAGGGTTTCTACAGCTTTTCCTCTGAAGTTAGGGCAAACGAGCAGCAGAACCTCTGCGGAGATTCACCCCCCAGGAACCGGTATCGATGTCATCCTCCAACCCCAATGCAGTCAAATACCCTATAAGCACCCGGAGTCTACACGGATATATGAAGATTGGCCATTTGGGCATGTTACAGGAAGGTGATTAGTCATTATCATCATAGTCAGCCCTCGGAATCGAGGAAGACTTGCTTCCACTCCCGAAGTGAGTTCTTTGGTAGCTGAACAGTCCAATACGAAAGCCACAGACCCTGTCACAGGCGGGACAGACATTCGTCGAGGAAAGGGGTGGGTGGGACTGGTTTGCCGCACGCTCCTTCCACTACCTGCGCTTGACCTCTTCACGCTCTCGGCATTGAGATTCGAACAGCTCAATGCCCTCCCGGATGCACTTTCTCCACCTAGGGCGGTCTTCGGTCAGGGACTCCCATCTGTCAGCGGTGATGTCGCACTTTATCAGGAAGGCTTTGAGGGTGTCCTTGTAACTTTACCGCAGCCCATCTTTGGCTCGTTTGCCATGAAGGAGCTCCACATAGAGCATTTGCTTAGGGAGTCTCGTGCCTGTGAAGACAAATGTCGGTCCCTTGCAGTCAGAATCAGGTGGATTTATAATGGGGAACAAAGAAATGGCAGACCAATTGAACAAATACTTTGGTTCTGTCTTCACAAAGGAAGACTCAAATAACTTTCCGGAAATACTAGGGGACCGAGGGTTTAGCGAGAAGGAGGAACTGAAGGAAATCCTTAGTCAGGGAATTGTGTTAGGGAAATTGATGGGATTGAAGGCCGATAAATCCCCAGGGCCTGACAGTCTGCATCCCAGAGTACTTAAGGAAGTGGCCCTAGAAATAGTGGATGCATTGGTGGTCATTTTCCAACATTCTATAGACTCTGGATCAGTTCCTATGAATTGGAGGGTAGCTAATGTAACCGCACTTTTTAAAAAAGGAGAGAGAAAACAGGGACTTATAGACCGGTTAGCCTGACATTGGTAGTGGGGAAAATGTTGGAATCAATTATTAAAGGTGTAATAGCAGCGCATTTGGAAAGCAGGATCAGTCCAAGTCAGCATGGATTTATGAAAGGGAAATCATGCTTGACAAATCTTCTAGAATTTTTTGAGGATGTAACTAGTAGAGTGGACAAGGGAGAACCAGTGGATGTGGTGTATTTGGACTTTCAAAAGGCTTTAGACAAGGTCCCAAACAAGAGATTAGTGTGCAAAATTAAAGCACATGGTATTGGGGGTAATGTATTGATGTGGATAGATAACTGGTTGGCAGATGGGAAGCAAAGAGTAGGAATGAACGGGTCCTTTTCAGAATGGCAGGCAGTGACTAGTGGGGTACCGCAAGGTTCAGTGCTGGGCCCCCAGCTATTTACAATATACATTAATGATTTGGATGAAGGAATTGAACGTAATATCTCCAAGTTTGCAGATGACACTAAACTGGGTGGCAGTGTGAACTGTGAAGAGGATGCTAAGAGGTTGCAGGGTGACTTGGACAAGTTAGGTGAGTGGGCAAATGCAAGGCAGATGCAGTATAATGTAGATAAATGTGATGTTATCCACTTTGATGGCAAAAACATGGGAGCAGAATATTATCTGAATAGTGACAGATTAGGAAAAGGGGAGGTGCAATGAGACCTGGGTGTCATGGTATATCAGTGGTTGATAGTTGGCATACAGGTACAGCAGGCGGAGAAGATGACAAATAGCATGTTGGCCTTCATAGCGAGAGGATTTGAGTATAGGAGCAGGGAGGCTTTATTGCAGTTGTGCAGGGCCTTGGTGAGGCCACATCTTGAATATTGTGTACAGTTTTGGTCTCCTAATCTGAGGAAGGACATTCTTGTTATTGAGGGAGTGCAGCGAAGGTTCACCAGGCTGATTCCCGGGATGGCAGGATTGACATATGAAGAAAGATTGAATCGACTAGGCTTATATTCACTGGAATTTAGAAGAATGAGAGGGGATCTCATAGAAACATATAAAATTCTGACGGGCTTGGACAGGTTAGATGCAGGAAGAATGTTCCCGATGTTGGGGAAGTCCAGAACCAGGGGTCACAGTCTAAGGATAAGAGGTAAGGTATTTAGGACCGAGATGAGGAGAAACTTCTTCACTCAGAGAATTGTGAACCTGTGGAATTCTCTACCACAGAAAATTGTTGAGGCCAGTTTGTTAGATATATTCAAAAGGGAGTTAGACGTGGCCCTTACGGCTAAAGGGATCAAAGGGTATGAAGTGAAAGTAGGAATGGGGTACTGAAGTTGCATGATCAGCCATGATCATATTGAATGGTGGTGCAGGCTCGAAGGGCCAAATGGCCTACTCCTGCACCTATTTTCTATGTTTCTATGCGAACCCAAAGATGCAGAGAACAGTGGGCGTCCTGGAGAAATTTTCAGAGGGAGATGATTGGGAAACTTTTGTGGAGCGACTCGACCAATACTTCGTGGCCAACGAGCTAGATGGGGAAGAGAGCGCTGCCAAACAAAGGGCGATACTCCTCACCATCTGTGGGGCACCAACGAATGGCCCCATGAAGAATCTGCTCACTCCAGCGAAACCCACGGAGAAATCATACGACGATTTGTGCACACTGGCCCGAGAGCATTTGAACCCGAAGGAAAGTGTTCTGATGGCGAGTTACCGGTTCTACACATACAAAAGGTCTGAAGGCCAGGAAGTGGTGAGTTATGTGGCCGAGCTAAGACGCCTTGTAGGACATTGCGAATTTGAAGGACATTTGGAGCACATGCTCAGAGATTTTTTCATACTTGGCATTGGCCACGAAACCATACTTCACAAACTTTTGGCTGTAGAGACCCCAATCTTGAGTAAGGCCATAGCGATAGCCCAGGCGTTCATTGCCACCAGTGATAATATGAAGCGAATCTCTCAGCATACAAATGCTGCTACAAGTACTGTGAACAAAGTGATGTTGTTTTCGAATCATAACGTACAGGGCAGGTTACACATATCTGCAGCTGCACGTCCGCAGATGACTCAGAGTCTACCATCAAGGGTGATGAATGCAAGGCCATTAACACCTTGTTGGCGCTGCGGGGGTGATCATCGTTTCCATTCATGCCGATTCAAAGGGTACGTTTGCAAGGCTTTGCAACAATGGGACACCTCCAACGAGTATGCAGGCGAGCTCAATAGCCTGTTTAACCTGCAAAACACCATGTTGCAAAGGAGGACATGTCCACGGAGGATCACAACGAACCAGAGCCTCGGATCGAGGAGGCAGAGGTACATTGGGTGCACACATTCACCACGAATTGTCCCCCAATAATGCTGAATGTTAAACTAAATGGACTCCCAGTGTCAATGGAGCTGGACACGGGCGTGAGCCATTCCATCATGGGCAAAAAGACTTGCGAAAGGTTGTGGTGCAACAAGGCCTCAAAGCCAGTCTTAACTCCAGTTCGCACGAAACTAAGAACTTATACAAAAGAATTGATTCCTGTAATCGGCAGTGCTACCATAAAGGTCTCGTACGATGGAGCGATGCACCAGCTACCATTCTGGATGGTACCGGGCGATGGTCCCACTCTGCTCGGCAGGAGCTGGCTGGGAAAGATACGTTGGAACTGGGACGACGTCCGAGCACTATCGCCTGCTGACAACACTTCGTGTGCCCAGGTCTTAAACAAATTTCCTTCGCTGTTCGAACCAGGCATCGGGAAATTCCAAGGAGCTAAAGTGCAGATCCACCTAACTCCGGGGGTGCGACCCATCCATCACAAGGCGAGAGCAGTACCGTACATGGTTAGAGCAAGGGTAGAGATCGAGCTAGACCGGCTGCAAAGAGAGGGCATCATTTCACCAATCGAGTTCAGTGAGTGGGCCAGTCCTATTGTCCCAGTCCTCAAGGGAGACGGCACCGTCAGAATCTGTGGCGATTACAAAGTAACTATCAATCGTTTCTCCCTGCAGGATCAATACCCACTACCAAAGGCTGACGACCTCTTCGCAACGCTGGCGGGAGGAAAGACATTCACGAAGCTGGATCTGACTTCAGTCTACATGATGCAGGAACTGGAGGAAGCATCAAAGGCCCTCACCTGCAACAACACGCACAAAGGTCTGTTTGTTTATAACAGATGTCCGTTTGGGATCCGATCAGCGGCGGCAATATTCCAGAGAAACATGGAAAGTTTATTGAAGTCGGTCCCGCACACCGTGGTCTTCCTTGGTCACAGGTCGGAACACAGTCGAGCACCTGCAGAACCTGGAGGAGGTTCTTAGTCGACTCAACCGCGTGAGGCGCAGGTTAAAACGCTCGAAGTGCATTTTCCTGGCACCTGAAGTGGAGTTCTTGGGAAGTAGGATTGCGGCGGACGGTATCAGGCCCACCAACGCGAAGACGGAGGCAATCGCGAACGCACCGAGGCCACAGAATGTGATGGAGCTGCGGTCGTTTCTGGGACTCTTGAACTACTTTGGTAACTTCTTACCGGATCTCAGCACACTGCTAGAACCACGACATGTCTTACTACGAAAAGAGGGCGAATGGGTTTGGGGCAAAAGCCAAGAAAATGCCTTTGTAAAAGCGATAAAATTGTTATGCTCAAACAAATTGCTTGTGTTGTATGATCCATGTAAGCGTTTGTTACTAGCATGTGATGCGTCGTCATATGGCGTCGGGTGTGTATTGCAACAAACTAATGATTTCGGGAAACTACAACCGGTTGCTTATGCATCCAGGAGGCTGTCTAAGGCCGAGAGAGCCTACAGCATGATTGAAAAAGAAGCGTTAGCATGTATCTATGGGATAAAGAAAATGCATCAATACCTGTGTGGGCTAAAATTCGAATTGGAAACTGACCATAAGCCACTTATATCCCTGTTTTCCGAGAGTAAAGGGATAAATACCAACGCATCGGCCCGCATCCAGAGATGGGCGCTCACATTGTCCGCATACAACTACGCCATCCGCCACAGGCCAGGCACAGAAAACTGCGCCAATGGCCTCAGTATTCTGCCATTGCCCACCACGGGGGTGGAAATGGTGCAGCTCGCAGATCTAGCCATGGTTATGGAAGCATTTGAGAGTGAGCAAACTCCCGTCACTGCCCAGCAGATCAAAACCTGGACAAGCCAGGACCCCTTATTATCTCTAGTCAAAAGCTGTGTGCTTCACGGGAGCTGGTCCAGTGTCCCAGTGGAAATGCAGGAAGACATAAAGCTGTTCCAGCGGTGCAAAGATGAAATGTCAATACAGGCAGATTGCCTTCTGTGGGGCAATTGAGTAGTGGTCCCCAAGAAGGGCAGAGACACCTTCATCAATGACCTCCACAGTACCCACCCAGGCATCGTAATGATGAAGGCAATAGCCAGATCCCACGTGTGCTGGCCCGGTATCGATGCGAACTTATGAGTCCTGCGTTCACAGATGTAATCCATGCTCGCAGTTAAGCAATGTACCCAGGGAGGCACCGCTAAGTTTATGGTCTTGGCCCTCCAAACCGTGGTCTGGAGTACACGTCGACTATGCAGGCCCGTTCTTGGGTAAAATGTTCCTTGTGGTTGTAGATACGTACTCCAAGTGGATTGAATGTGAGATAATGTCGGCTAGCACATCCGCTGCCACTACTGAAAGCCTGCGGGCCATGTTTGCCATTCACGGCCTGGTGAGCGACAACGGGCCTTGTTTTACCAGTGCTGAGTTCAAAGAATTCATGACCCGTAACGGGATCAAACATGTTACATCTGCCCAGTTTAAACCAGCGTCCAATGGTCAGGCAGAGAGAGCAGTGCAAACCATCAAGCAAGGCTTGAAGAGGGTAACTGAAGGCTCACTGCAGACTCGTCTATCCCGAGTCCTACTTAGCTACCGCATGAGACCCCACTCACTCACTGGGATCCCACCTGCTGAACTGCTCATGAAAAGAGTACTTAAGACAAGGCTCTCGTTAGTTCACCCTGATCTACATGAACAGGTAAAGAGCAGTCGGCTTAACAAAGTGCATACCATTATAGCGTAAATGTGTCACGCGAGATTGAAATCAATGATCCTGTATTTGTATTAAATTATGGACAAGGTCCCAATTGGCTTCCCGGCACTGTCGTGGCCAAAGAGGGGAGCAGGGTGTTTAGGGTCAAACTTTCAAATGGACTCATTCACCGGAAACACTTGGACCAAATCAAACTCAGATTCACGGACTATCCTGAGCAACCCACCTTGGACCCTACCTTTTTTGATCCCCCAACATACACACCAGTGGCAACTGGCATCACGGTTGACCACGAAGCAGAACCCATCATCCACAGCAGCCCAGCAGGGCCTAACACACCAGGCAGCCCAGCAAGACCAGCTGCATAGCAGCCCAGCGAGAGCCCAACAAATGATTCAACAACACCAGCTTTCACACCGAGACGATCAACCAGGGCAAGGAGGGCCCCAGATCAATTCACATTGTAAATAGTTACACTATTGACTTTGGGGGGGGGGGGGGGGGAGTGTTGTTATATATGTGGACTTGTATTTACTCTGTACAGCCACCAGAGGGCTCTTCCCCTGGAGTCCCAAGGGATCCCAAAATCCCTTGGGAGCACAGGTATTTAAGCAGGCTTCACAGGTTGGAGAGGCACTCTGGAGACCTGCAATAAAAGACTACAGTCACACGTTACTTTGAGCTCACAGTGTTCAGTCTGACTCTTTCTCTATACTCAACAACTCAACATACTCAGCCCTGCGAGGTCCAACACACCACTCACGATTTACCCGATATTCTGGTGAGCGACAACGGCCATGTTTTACCCGTACTGGGACCCGAGCTATTTACAATATACATTAATGATTTAGATGAAGGAATTGAGTGTAATATCTCTCCAACTTTGCAGATGACACTAAACTGGGTGGCGGTGTGACCTGTGAGGAGGACGCTAAGAGGCTGCAGGGTGACTTGGACAGGTTAGGTGAGTGGGCAACTCCATGGCAGATGCAGTATAATGTGGATAAATGTGAGGTTATCCACTTTGGGGGCAAAAACACAAAGGCAGAATATTATCTGAATGGCGGCAGATTAGGAAAGGGGGAGGTGCAACGAGACCTGGGTGTTATGATTCATCAGTCATTGAAAGTTGGCATGCAGGTACAGCAGGCAGTGAAGAAGACAAATGATATGTTGGCCTTCATAGCTAGGGGATTTGAGTATAGGAGCAGTGAGGTCTTACTGCAGTTGTACAGGGCCTTGGTGAGGCCTCACATGGAATATTGTGTTCAGTTTTGGTCTCCTAATCTGAGGAAGGGCGTTCTTGCTATTGACGGAGTCACCAGACTGATTCCCGGGATGGCTGGACTGACATATGAGGAGAGACTGGATCAACTGGGCCTTTATACACTGGAATTTAGAAGGATGAGAGGGAATCTCATAGAAACATATAAGATTCTAACGGGACTGAACAGATTAGATACGGGAAGAATGTTCCCGATGTTGGGGAAGTCCAGAACCAGGGAACACAGTATTAGGATAAGGGGTAGGCCATTTAGGACTGAGATGAGGAGAAACTTCTTCACTCAGAGAATTGTTAACCTGTGGAATTCCCCACCACAGAGTGTTGTTGATGCCAGTTCATTGGATATATTCAAGAGGGAGTTAGATATGGCCCTTACGGCTAAAGGTATCAAGGGGTATGGAGAGAAAGCAGTAAAGGGGTACTGAGGGAATGATCAGCCATGATCTTATTGAATGGTGGTGCAGGCTCGAAGGGCCGATTGGCCTACTCCTGCATCTATTTTCTATGTTTCTATGTTTCTATAACTATGTGGCCTGCCCAGCGAAGCTGATCGAGTGTGGTCAGTGCTTCAATGCTGGGGATGTTAGCCTGGATGAGGAACCTGATGTTGGTGCGTCTGTCCTCCCAGGGGATTTACAGGATCTTGCGGTGATATATCTCCAGCGACTTGAGGTGTCTTCTGGACATCGTCCATGCCTCTGATCCATACAGGAGGGCGGGTATTACTACAGCCCTGTAGACCATGAGCTTGGTGGTAGATTTGAGGGCCTGGTCTTCGAACACTCTTTTCCTCAGGGGGCCGAAGGCTGCATTGGCACACTGGAGGCGATATTGAATCTCCGCATTAATGTCTGCTTTTGTTGATAAGAGGCTCCCGAGGTGTGGGAAATGGTCCACATTGTTGAGGGCTGCGCCGTGAATCTTGATGACTGGGGGGCAGTGCTGTGCAGTGAGGACAGGCTGGTGGAAGACCTTTGTCTTATGGACCTTTGTCTTAAGCGTAAGGCCCATGCTTTCATATGCCTCGGTGAATACATCGACTATATCCTGGAGTTCAGTCTCAGAATGTGCGTAGATGCAGGTGTCGTCCGCGTACTGTAGCTCAACAACAGAGGTTGGGGTGATCTTGGACCTGGCCTGGAGGCGGCATAGGTTAAACAGCTTCCCACTGGTTCTGCAGTTTAGATCCACTCCAGCAGAGAGCTTGTTGATTGTGAGGTGGAGCATGGCAGCGAGGAAGATTGAGAAGAGGTTGGAGCGATGACACAGCCCTGTTTGACCCTGGTCCGGACGTGGATTGGGTCTGTAATTGATCCATTGGTAAAGATCACGGCCTGCATGTCGTCATGGAGCAGGCGAAGGATGTTGACAAACTTTTGGGGGCTTCCGAATTGGAGTAGGACACTCCAAAGACCCTCACGGTTGACAGTGTCAAAGGCCTTTGTAAGATCGAAAAAGGCCATATATAAGGGCTGACGCTGCTCCCTGCATTTTTCCTGCAGCTGTCGCGCTGCAAAGATCATGTCTGTTGTGCCCCGTAGTGGACGAAATCCGCATTGTGATTCCGGGAGGAGCTCCTTGGCCATAGGGAGAAAACAGTTGAGGAGAACTCTAACATCAACTTTCCCAGTGGCTGATAGGGAGATTCCCCTGTAGTTGCCGCAGTCGGACTTGTCCCCTTTTTTAAAAATGGTCACGATCATTGCATCTCTGAGATCTCCAGGCATGCTCTCCCCCCTCCAGATGAGAGAGATGAGGTCATGTATCTGCGCCAACAGCGCCTCTCCGCCATATTTTAGCGCCTCAGCAGGGATTCCATCCCTTCCCGTAGCCTTGTATTCTTGAGCTGTTTTATGGCTTTGCCTACCTCGTGCAACATTGGGGTTTCACTGAGGTGGTGACGGGTCGCAGGCTGCGGGATGGAGTCGAAAACACACGAGTCAAGGAGATCTTCAAAGTGCTCCTTCCAGTGGGCCCTGACAGCCTCAGTGTCCTTGATGAGTGTGTGCCCGTTCTTGGCCAGGATTGGGGTGGGGCCTTGGGAGTTTGGACCGTAGATGGCCTTGACTGCAATGAAGAATCCTCACATATCGTGGATGTCAGCCAGTTGTTGTATCTCCTGTGCTTTCTCCATTCACCACCTGTTCTTTAGGTCCCGGGTTTTTTGTTGGACCTCAGCCTTGAGCCATCTGTAACAGTGTTTTGCTGCTTCCGAGTTGGGTTGTTGCTTGAGGCTCAGAATGCTCTGCGCTTGCGATCTATTAGTTCTTGGATCTCCTGATCATTTTCATCAAACCAGTCCTGGTGTTTTCTGGTTGAGTGACCAAGTGTCTCTTCACAGGCACTAGTTATGGAGGCCTGGAGGGCAGACCAAGCGTTGTAGGCATTCAGCATCACAGGGTCATCAAGGCACGCCAGATTAGCTGTGAGGCGCTGGCTGCATAGGGCTCTCTTAGCTTGGTCTCTAAGTGCCCCGGCATTAACTTTTTTGCGGCACTGCTTCTGCTGTCCCCTCCACTTTGGAGCTATGTTAATGTCGATGATGGATCGGATTAGGTGGTGGTCCGTCTAGCAGTCGTCAGCTCCTGTCATGGCGCGGGTGATGTGCACATCCTTGCGATCCCTGGCTCGGACTATGACATAGTCGAGCAGGTGCTAGTGATTGGAGCGAGGGTGTTGCCACGATACCTTGTATTTGTCCGTCTGGCGGAACAGGGTGTTGGTGACGAGGGGTTCATGTTCTAGACTTTTTGTCAGGAGTAGGGTACTGCTGGAGTTGGTTTTCCCTACCCCCTCTCTGCCAATCACGCCTCCTCAGAGGGCTGTGTCTTTGCCAACCCTGGCATTAAAGTCATCCAGGAGGATCAATTTGTCACCCATGGGGACACGGGGCAGGGATGTCCCGAGGTTGGAATAAAAACCTTCTTCAGCCTCATCCATTGCATTGAGTGTTGGGGCGTACGAACTGATGACTGTGGCGCATTGGTTCCAGAATAGGGTAAGACGAAGAGTCACGAGGCGTTCATTAACCCCGCGGGGGGAGTCTTTGAGGCGGTCGACCAGCTCATTTTTGACAGCGAAGCCGACTCCATGAAGGCGGCATTCTTCCTCTGGTTTTCCTTTCCAGAAAAAGGTGTAAACTCCACCATATTCCTTGAGCTGGCCTTCCCCTGCCCGCCGGGTCTCGCTTAGAGCGCGGATATCGATGTCAAAACATCTAAGTTCCCGGGCAACTATGGCAGTGCGGTGTTGCAGCCTGTTGCTGTTGGAATTGTCCATGAGGGTCCTGATGTTCCAGGTCCCGAATTTCATATTAGCGAAGTGGAAGATGCCTGTGCATGAGTTCTTTTAACGTGGGGTGGCCGCTGCACACCGGCAACCACACGGGGTTAGCTGAGCAAGCTCTTGGTCCAGTGGTAAGGGGGGTCCAAGACGACTGGAGACCAGGCACAGCTGTATGAGCCTAATTGTCTACAGCGAGGTGTTGGCCACAAGCTCGGCGCCGAGTAGCGCCCTTGATTGTAGGTGGCCCGAGGCTTGGTTGTGGGGCAGGCATTAGGAAGGTCAGCTGTCCGCTGGGGTTCCGAGGGATGTTTTAAAACGTTTCTTCCAAGGTTTCCAGAGTTATTTAAAAGTTTCTCCAAAGGTAATACCACGGAACCATGCCCTGCGAGGTGTCAATGCCTGCAGGAGAGAAAATTCTAGAACAAATTCCGGTGGATGAATAAGTTCATTGGCAGCCCCGAGGAGTCTGAACTTGACCAGATGGATTTGTTGCTGTATAAGGGTTACAAGGTCTAATATTCATGAAGAAGTTCAATATGAAGTCTACACTGTTAATACTCTCCATAAATAACATTATTAAATTCATGATGAGACATTTGCAACAATTTACATTGAATACTGGTGTTGCTATTGGTAACAGCTTCGACATATTTAAGCATAATTGCTCACCGTACAACCCTCCCCAGTGGGACGATAATACCCCTCTAATGGAGAATATTTATCTAAAGCCCGAGGTCTACTCTCCAGATGATTCAACAAATATTATGTAGGCTGATTAAACAGTTTAGACTGCAAAAGACTATTTTTCTCAATGTGTCATCCTCATGAATGATTAAAAAAAACTGAGCATATTAAATGCTTTATATATGAAGAAAGCATTTTGTAGCAAATAGTTATATGTTAATATTGTAGACATTACAATCAAAGATGTTACAAAATTTATACAATGTGAATTTTATATATTTAGGCACATTTTGTAACTTGCAGTGTGATAGTTACAGTATTAACATACACCAACATTGTTATTATATATCATCCACTTCTATTAAATGTCAATATTTGTAGGAGCTGTAATTTTTTTTCAAAGAATTTGATTTCTCTTGCCTTTTCCATTTTAGTTCACTCTGCTTCCTGTGTAAGCTTGGATCAGTTGATAGAACTCTAGTCTCCAAAGAAGGTTGTGGTTATAACTCCCACTCCACGACTTAAGCAAGTAACTTAGATTGACACTCCAGTGCAATATTGAGGGGTGGTTGGAGTGCCAAGTTTTGGATGAAATCTTAAATAGTCTGTTGGTTCAGATGACCATTGAAGATCCCATGGCATTATTTGAAAACCAAGTGGGGGGATATTGGTCTAGGCCAGTAGTGTAACATGATCCCATAGAAAACCATCAGTCCGTTTCACATTGCACCAGATTTTCTTTTCCATTGACTTCAATGCTCGATGTGGGTTCCAATGAGGCATGGATCTGATCATAGAATCATAGAAATTTACAGCACGGAAGGAGACCATTTCGGCCCATCGTGTCCGTGCCGGCTGATTGTAGTGCAGTTTGGCCAATGAGTATGGATGGGTTCCTAGGAAGGGTCATGAGGGATAGTTATTGTTCCCAAGCAGCTGGCCTCTGACATGCACTGCAGGGTCAAAACATAGGCCAACAGGAAAGTATCGAGGCAGCTGCATGGAAGCGGGCACCAACCTGCTTGATACACTGCTGGCCATCACACACTAGTTCCATATTAATAGAGTGGAAGCACTTGCGATTCATGAAGACGCCAGGGTCTTCTTCAAAGCGCCCGCAGGGTGATGTGAGTGCAGTCAAATGACGTTCCAGACTATGCAGAAGCCTGCAGTCTACGTGAACCCCGGAGACCTATCCTGCTGTTTCCAGTTGTCCATGGGGAAGATGCTGAGAACATTTGCCTTGACAAAGATGGGATCAGTCACCTGCTCAATGCAAGCGTAAACTCCCATCTGTCTGATGTTGCGGATATCCCCAGTGCAGCTTGGAAGGAGCCGGAGGGAAAGACTTGACACAAGCAATGCTGTGCTAGCTCTCACAATTGACTGCAGGTCTCGCTCAGGAAGTAACACAGCTCTGTGACAGCCTCCGCAAAGAAGTGAAGCCTCCTTTTTCAATGATCCACCGGGAGGTGTAATGTCCTCGCCCTATGAGTTCTGGGAGGGGAAGAATTTCTGTGAGCTATTTATTCTCTTCTGCGTACTCTTAAGAATTGATAATATTCTAAGCACTATAAGCAACTGTAAATGGTCCTAGTGGCCAAAGTCCATGACCTAATACCAGTAAAATACATTCCAGTGTTTTCATTGAGAGCAGCTCAGGATTCTTTATATCTCATTGAAAATGCAGTCCCCCCCAACGTGGTTTATGTGCAGGTTTATGAGCAACACCTGTCACAACGAAAACGGCATCCGTTTCTAAAACTTGCCTTTTATTTGCACATGTTTATATGGTCCCTGTTTTGGGTCGAAGCTCAAGCTGCCTAAATCAAGGTCTGCTTGGAAATCATATCGGGCAGACTACGTATGCTAAATTAGCACAATTTATTTTTCTATTATTCTCCCATTCACACCGAAAAATAGATCAGTAGTGAGCGGGAAATCGGTCAGCAAAGGAAAACAATTATACAATTGCAAAATAGAAACAATGGGGCCAAGTTTCAGCCTGAGTTGCTCCTGTTTTTTTGGAGCAACTGGTTTAGAATGGAGTATCTTAGAAATTTGAATTCTCGGCATTTAGTTTGCTCCAGTTCTAGTCAGTTAGAACAGTTTCACTTTGAAACAGAATTTTTTTTTCAAAAGGGGGCGTGTCTGGCCACTTCCGCCTGTTTTCAAAGTTTAGGCAGTGAAAACTTACTCCAAACTAACTTAGAATGGAGTAAGTGAAGATTTTTGTACATTCGAAAAAAACTTGTCTACACTTTAGAAAATCAGGCATAGGTTACAAATTAGGCGTAGGGAATGGGGGGGCGGGGGTTTAAAGGGAAGTTTACAAACATTAAACACTTCAGTTTTACAAATAAAGAGCCATCATCAATAATAAATGATAAATACATCAATGAATCAACCAATAAATTAATTTTAAAAAATTAATTAAACATTTTTTTAAAAATTTAAAAATCAATAAATAAAACATTTTCTACTTACTGACTGCAGCACCGGGAGTGCTCCAACAGTGTGCTGGGAAGGCCCCCCCAGTGTGTTTCTGTCAGTGTCTCTATCTCTCTGTCTGTCTGTGTGTCTCTCACTCTCTGTCTATCAGTGTCTGTGTTTCTGACAGCGAGGGGAGGGGGAGAAGGTGGGTGGGAGGGGGAGGGGGAGGGGGGAGGTGGGGGGGGGAGAAGGGAGGTGGGGGGAGAAGGGAGGGGGGAGAAGGGAGGTGGTGGGGGGGGAGAAGGGAGGTGGTGGGGGGGAGAAGGGAGGTGGTGGGGGGGAGAAGGGGTGTGGGGGAGGGGGAGAAGGGGGGGTGGGGAGAGGGAGAGAAGGGAGAGAGGATGTAGGGAGGGAAGGAGAGGAGGGAGGGAGGGAAGGAGAAAGGAGGGAGGGAGGGAAGGAGAGAGGAGGGAGGGAGGGAAGGAGAGAGGAGGGAGGGAGGCAAGGAGAGAGGAGGGAGAGAGGGAGGGAGGGAAGGAGAGAGGAGGGAAGGAAGGAGAGAGGAGGAAGGGAGGGAAGGAAGGAGAGAGGAGGGTGGGAGGGAAGGAAGGAGAGAAGAGGGAGGGAGGGAAGGAAGGAGGGAGGGAGGGAGGGAAGGAGAGAGGAGGGAGGGAGCGAAGAAGAGAGGAGGGAGGGAGGGAAGGAGGGAGGGAGGGAAGGAGGGATGGAGAAAGGAGGGAGGGAAGGAGAGAGGAGGGAGGGAGGGAGGGAAGGAGAGAGGAGGGAGGGAGGAAGGGAAGGAGAGACGGAGGGAGGGAAGGAGAGAGGGTGGGAGGGAGGGAGGGAGAGGCGGGAGGGAGGGAGGGAAAGAGAGAGGAGGGAGGGAAGGAGGAAAGAAGAGAGGAAGGAGGGAGGGAAGGGAAAGGAGAAGGAGAGAGGGGGGGGAAGGGAGAGAAGGAGGCTGAACGGCTGGGCCCAAGACCTCGGGCTGGATTTACAGGCAGGTGGCGTTGAGTCTCGGGGGGTGTCGCGGAGGTCCGGGGGGGGGGGGGGGAAGAGTCACGGAGGTTGGGGGGGGGGGAGAGAGAGTCGCGGAGGTCTGGGGAGGGGGGAAGAGAGAGTCACCGAGGTCCGGGAGGGGGAAGGGGGGGTGGAGAGTCGCGGAGGTCCGGGGGGGGTGGGGGGGGGAGAGAGAGTCACGGAGGTCCGGAGGGGGAAGGGGGGGTGGAGAGTAGCGGAGGTCCGGGGGGGGTGGGGGGGGGAGAGAGAGTCACGGAGGTCCGGGGGGGGAGGGAGGGTGGAGAGTCACAGAGGTCCGGGGGGGGTGGCGCGGAGGTCGGGTCGCTGGGGCGGGGAAAGCGGGGGTCGGGTCGGGTGGGAGGAGCCTTATTCACGCAGCCCCAGTGAGGCCATTGGGCCAGGGCTAGGGGCTGCGTGCTTCGAGCCCCTCCCACAGTTTTGGGCGCCTGGAGCTACTGCGCATGCGCGCCCACTGTAGCGCACATGTGCAGAGGTCCCGGCACTGTTTTCAGCGCAGGGACCTGGCTCCGCCTCCAACAGCTCGTGCTGCGCCGCGCCCAGCTCCAGAGGACCTGCAGGGAGCCGGAGAATAGGTAAGTTTTTTTTAGGCGCACTTTCTGGCGCGAAAAACGGGTGTTCAGGTCCAGGCTACGCTGTTTTAGGCGCGGCCCAAAACTTGGGCCCAATGTGCCAGACCAGATGGTTCACACATCCAGGGCAGTAAATACTGACTAGATAATTTTTATAACAAAAAAGGAAAATTCCTAATTTCATAGAAATACAGAAACAGAGTACTCCCCAATTCAGGACAAGGCTGCAGACAACAACAAGAACAACAACATGCCTTGATAAAGCACCTTTAACATAGAAAAATGTGCTTCACAGAATTGTAAGAGAAAAAATAAATACAAGCCTCCTAATCTGAGGAAGGACGTTCTTGCTATTGAGGGAGTGCAGCGAAGGTTCACCAGACTGATTCCCGGGATGGCAGGACTGACATATGAGGAGAGACTGGATCAACTGGGCCTGTATTCACTGGAGTTTAGAAGGATGAGAGGATCTCATAGAAACATATAAAATTCTGATGGGACGGGACAGGTTAGATGCAGGAATAATGTTCCCGATGTTGGGGAAGTCCAGAACCAGGGGACATAGTCTAAGGATAAGAGGTAAGCCATTTAGGACTGAGATGAGGAGAAACTTCTTCACTCAGAGTTGTTAACCTGTAGAATTCTCTACCGCAGACAGTTGTTGATACCAGTTTGTTGCATATATTCAAGTGGGAGTTAGATATGGCCCTTATAGCTAAAGGGATCAAGGAGTATGGAGAGAAAGCAGGAAAAGGATACTGAGGTGAATGATCAGCCATGATCTTTTTGAATGGTGGTGCAGGCTCGAAGGGCCGAATGGCCTACTCCTGCACCTATTTTCTATGTTTCTATGTAAGAAGATATTTGGAGAGGTGACCAAAAGCTTGGTCAAAAAAGTAGGTTTTAAGGAGGGTCTTAGAGAAGAGGGAGGTGGTGAGATGGAGGTGTGTAGGCAGTAATTCCACAACATGGGGCCCAGGCGGCTGAAGGCTGAAGAGACAGTTTGAAGCGCAAGAGGCTGGAATTAGAAGATCAGAGGTATCACGTGGGTGTGGCACTGGAGAGGGTTACAGAGATAGGGAGAACAATGGAGGGAGTTAAACACATAGATGAGAATTTTACATTCGAGACGCTGAGGAACCAGAAGCTAATGTAGATCATTGAGGACGGGGTGATGTGTGAGCAGGAGTTGGTGTGGGATAGGATATGGCTAGCAGAGTTTTCGATGAGCTGAAGTTAACAAAGTGGGAAGAGCAGACGTCCAGCCAGTCAGTTTAACCTCGGTAGTGGGGAAGCATTAAGAAACGATAATCAGGGACAAAATTAAAAGTCACCTGGACAATTGTGAATTAATTAAGAAAAGCCAGCACAGATTTGTTAAAGGCAAATCGTGCTTAACCAACTTGATCGAGTTTTTTGATGAGCTGACAGAGAAGGTTGATGAGGGCAATGCGGTTGATATGGTGTACATGGACTTCCAAAAGGCGTTTGATAAAGTGCCACATAATAGGCTTGCCAGCAAAGTTGAAGCCCATGGAATAAAAGGGACAGTGGCAGCATGGATTTGAAATTGGCTAAGTGACAGGAAACAGAGAATAGTGGTTGTATTTCGAATTGGAGGAAGGTATACAGTGGTGTTCCCCAGGAGTCAGTACGAGGACCATTGCTTTTCTTGATATATATTAATGACCTGGACTTGGGTGTACAGGGCACAATTTCAAAATTTTCAGATGACACAAAATTGGAAGTATAGTGAACAGTGAGGAGGAGAGTGATAGACTTCAGGAAGACACAGAAAGGCTGGTGAAATGGGTGGACACTTGGCAGATGAAATTTAACGCAGAAAAGTGCGAAGTAGGGAGATTTTGGTAGAAAGAACAAGGAGAAACAATATAAACTAATGGCTATAATCCTAAAGGGGGTGCATAAACAGAGAGACCTGGGCATATATGTGCAAAAATTGTTGAAGGTGGCAGGACAGTTTGAGAATGCGATTAAAAATGCATATGGGATTCTGGGCTACGTAAGTAGAGGCATAGAGTACAAAAACAAAGAAGTTATGATGAACCTTTATAAAACACTGGTTCAACCTCAACTGGAGTAATGTATCCAACTCTGGGCACCGCACTTTGGGAAAGATGCAAAGGCCTTAGAGAGGATGCAGACAAGATTTAAGAGAATGGTTCCAGGGATGAGGGACTTCAGTTACGTGGATAGACTGGAGAAGCTGGGGTTGTTCGCCTTGGAACAGAGAAAGTTGAGAGGAGATTTGATAGAGGTGTTCAAAATCATGAGGGGTCTGGACAGAGTAGATAGAGAGAAACTGTTCCCATTGACAGAAGAGTCAAGAACCAGAGGACACAGATTGAAAGTGATTGGCAGAAGAACCAGAGGCGACATGAGGGAAATCTTTTTTACGGAGCGAGTGGTTAGGATCTGGAATGCGCTGCCTGAAAGGACGGTGGAGGCAGACTCAATCGTGGCTTTCAAAAGGGAATTGGATAAGTACCTGAAGGAAAAACATTTTCTGGGCTACGGAGAAAGGGCGGGGAGTGGGACTAACTGAAGTGCTCTTGCAGAGAGCCGGCACAGTCTCGATGGGACGAATGGCCTCCTGTGCTGTAACCATTCTATGATTCTATGCATAGTCAAGTTTGGAAATGCAAAGGCATGGTTTCTGTGGGAGATGGGTTAAGGCAGGGCAGAGGCAGGCAATGTTATGGAGGTGGAAGTAGGCAGTCTCTGTCGATGGAATGGATATGGAGTTGCAAGCCAGCTCAGGGCCGAATAGGATGCCATGATTTATAACAGTCTAGCTCAGCCTGAGACCGTGGCTGAGAGGGTGATGGAGTCGGCAGTGAAGGTACGAAAGATAATGGCCTCAGTTTTATCAATAGTGACGAAATTGTGGCTCATTCAGCAGTGATATTGGACACGCAGTGTGACAGAACAAAGGCAGTGGAGGGGTCAAGAGCAATATTCTCGCTAAGGTGCGCGCACAATGGCCGCACAGTAATCTGAAAGATCCCGCGCAGGCCGCTCACCGGCTTTTACATTGGAAATACCACACATGTGCAGAAATTTAAAGGGACCGCGCATTTAAATAAACAGGCCCCGCAGAACAAAGCGCTGCTTATGGGGAACATTGGTCAAGAGGGGTGGTGGAGAGGTAGAGCTGAGTATTATCAGCATACGTATGGAAGCTAACCCCATGTGTGTGGGTGATATTGCCATAGGCAACATGTAGATAAGGAAGAGAAGGAGGCCAAGGATGGATCCTCGAGGAACTCCCAGGGTGACAATGCAGGGATGGGGAGAGAAGCCATTAGTAGAGATATTCTGTCTGCAAATGGAAGCAAGCAAGACACTCACTTTTAAAAAAATGTTCAAAGTGGTATTAAGGATGAGTTGTCTTTATACTGCTGTGATACTAAATGCAGAAAATGGAGAGTAGGTAAAGATTATCACTCAACTGCCCAATTTTAATGGAACAATGGCAGGCTTGTAAAATTCCTCGCATCCTGAGCTCTAAACACCCAGTTATTAATTGAAAAAATTTTGTATCCAAACAGCACCTTTGATTGATGCTAAATATTTATACATTTATTTTGAAGTCAACCTCGTACATCAATAATAGTAGAAAATGAAAGTTAAATTAATACATGGATAGAGCCCTTTGAGCCATCATAAATCATATGATTCGGTACAACTCCAAAAGCCAGCCCAACTGTCTCCTGACCACCTCAAGCCATTCCCGTGATTTGTGTCCCACATGTCTGAAGCGGGGCCATAAGCAGCAAATTTAGAATTGGGCGCACTTCTGTCAAACTGCCTCCCCACTAGTGACACATTTCTAGGGATACGCACAGCTGGGAAATTTGGAATTCTTACATTAAAGTTAACCAAAATGCTCAACTTTAAACACTTTTTATTTTACAACTAATAAATTTCCATCTAAAAAAAAGGGGAAAAAATTATATTTAGGTTGTCTATATTCAGCAGAGCAACCAAACCCTCGCTTTCATCAACAGTCATTCTTCCACTGTTGCAGAGAGAGTTTGCTCCATCTCCTTTTTTCATAGTAGCCCCCCATCTCTTCCCAGTTCAGAGAGGTACTTAACCCATCCAAAACCCCTCGCATCCCTTCCCTCTGTTCACAGAAGGGCTCTACTTGCTTGATATGCTCCTTCCTGCTGATCCTGGCTGCAGCTCATAACCAATATTGGTGTTTTATTTTAAGATCCAAATTCTAAGGGCCGATTTTGGTGTGGGCCAAGCACTAAAGTCATAAAAACATAAGAAATAGGAGCAGGAGTAGGCCATCTGGCCCCTCGAGTCTGCTCCGCCATTAAATAAGATCATGGCTGATCTGATCTTGGCCTCAACTCCACTTCCCTGCCCGCTCCCCATAACCCTCGACTCCCTTATCATCCAAAAATCTGTCTATCTCCACCTTCAATATATTAATTTGGAAGTGAGTTTGGGCAAAGGCACCTCATTAAAGGGGAGATGCACCGATGTCTGTCCCCAATGATTCAGGGAGTGCAGAACAGCGATATGCTGTGGGATGAAATGCAAAATCCTTTGCCGGCCCGCAACACTAAGCCTAAGCAGCCTTTATTTGGCTGCAGATACATCCTGCGCTCTCTGTCACTCATAACTGACATTTGGAACGGAAGTCCCTTGACAGTTGGGGCTCATCCCTTTAAGTAACGCCTGCCAGCCGCCAAGTTCACGCCTCTGCTCCCTGGCACTGTCAGCACGAGGCGGTGAGGCGGTAAGGCGGGGACGCTACTAAAGTTTGCAGATCGGGCGCCCAGCTCACTGACATCACGATCTGTATGACGAGAGGTGCCGAGGCGCTAACTGTTATCGGCGGCACTACAGGGCTGCTGAATTTGCCATGCGGCGCGAGATTCACCCGCTAATGCCTGAGCACTCGGTTAGCACCCCAGCCAAGCACTAACTGGGGCTCTAACATGACAAGTTTCTCCCCTTAAGATTATGGGATCGAAAATTTGCAACACCTAAAGCTTGATGACCAATCCTGATTGCTGATTGGTCACTTTGGAGGATAAGACACACCCAGCAGTTTCTCTTTGCAAAGTGTAATTCGAGCCTTTCTGACTGCCGACTTCAGACAGAACAATGCTCAGTTGGAACAGACAGATTCACTCTCACGTGTTAAGACCTTTTCCCACCCCCCCAAAGAAGTTATTACCCCACCACCCAAATTACTGGCCTCCACCCACCAGCCCAAGTTTCTGACCTTCTCCCAAGTCTCTGACATTCTCCCCCGCCCAAGTTACCTGACCTCCTCCCCGTCCAAGTTCCTGGCCTCCTCCTCCTGGGTTCCTGACCTTCTTCCCCTGTCCAAAGTCCTCCTGCACAGATTCATGACCTTCTCCCCCCTCTCCCCCACCCCACCCCACCCTACCATACATGGGACATTGTGTGTGATTGTTAACAGGTTTACATAAGAACATAAGGAGCAGGAGTAGGCCATTTGGCCCCTCGTGCCTGCTCTGCCATTCAATAAGATCATGGCTGATCTGATCCTGGCCTCAACTCCACCCCCCTGCCTGCTTCCCATAACCCTTGACTCCCTTATCATTCAAAAATCTGTCTATCTCCACAAATATATTCAATGACCCAGCCTCCACATCTCTCTGGGGTAGAGAATTCCAAAGATTCATGACCCTCTGAGAGAATAAATTCTTCCTCATTTCCATTTTAAATGGGCAACCCTTTATTCTGAAACTATGGCCCCTAGTACTAGATTCCCCCACTAGGGGAAACGTCCTCTCTACATCTACCCTGTCAAGCCCCGTCAGAATCTTATATGTTTCAATAAGATCACCTCTCATTCTTCTAAACTCCAAGGAGTATAGGTCCAACCTGCTCAACCTTTCTTCATATGACTACCCCTTCATCTTGGGAATCAATCTCATGAACCTTCTCTGAACTGCCTCAAATGCAAGTATAACCCTCCTTAAAAAGGAGACCGAAACTGTACACAGTACTCCAGGAGTGGTCTTACCAATGCCCTGTACAGTTGGAGCAGGACTTCCCTACTTTTATATTCCATTCCCTTTGCAATAAAGGCCAGCATTCCATTTGCCTTCCTGATTACTTGCTGTACCTGCATGCTAACATTTTGCGTTTCATGTACAAGAACCCCCGGAAGCACTTCCTCCACTTAGGGCAGTCTCTGGCCAGGGACTCCCAGGTGTCGATGGGGAAGTTGCATTTTATCAAGGAGGCCTTGAGGGTGTCCTTGAAACGTTTCCTCTGCCCACCTGGGGCTTGCTTGCCGTGTAGGAGTTCCGAATAGAGCTCTTGCTTTGGGAGTCTTGTGTCAGGCATGCAAACAATATGGCCCACCCAGCGGAGCTGGTCGAGTGTGGTCAGTGCTTCGAAGGTGGCGAAGCACTGACCACACTCAACCAGTAAGAGCTTATACTGGTATATAAAAAAGAGTAGCTAAAGTAAACAATGGTCCCTTCGAGGATGAGACTGGGGAACTAATAATGGGAAACAGGGAAATGGCAGAGACTTTGCACAAATATTTTCTATCGGTCTTCACGGTAGAAGACACTAAAAGCATCCCAATAATTGATAATCAAGAGGCTATTAAGAGGGGGGAGCTTAAAACAATCACTATCACTAGAGAAAAACTACTAGGCAAACTAATGGGACTAAAGGGGGACAAGTCCCCTGGACCTGATGGCCTGAATCGTAGGGTCTTAAAAGAAGTGGCTGCAGAGATATTGGATGCTTTGGTTGTAATCTACCAAAATTCATTGGATTCTGGAGAAGTCCCAAAGGATTGGAAAACTGCAAATGTAACACCCCTATTTAAGAAAGGGGGGAGACAGAAAGCAGGAAACTATAGACCAATTCGCCTAACTTCTGTCATTGGGAAAGTGCTGGAGTCCATTATTAAGGAAGCAGTAGCGGAACATTTAGAAAATCATAATACAGTCAAACAGAGTCAGCATGGTTTTATGAAAGGAAATCATGTTTGACAAATTTGCTGGAGTTCTTTGAGGATGTAACGAGCAGGGTGGATAAAGGGGAACCAGTGGATATAGTGTATTTGGATTTCCAGAAGGCATTCGATAAGATGCCACATTAAAGGTTACTGTACAAGATATGAGCTCACGGGAGCACACCGCAGCGTGGCTGTCGATTTCGGCAGTATCAGACCTTAAGAGAAGGGGCAATTTTGGCCCCAATGTGTCATCTTCCCTTAGCCAAGTTTCCGTCAAGGCCATGATGTTGATGCAATCATCCACGATAAGGTCATGGATGGCAGGGGCCTTGTTCGCAAGTAAACGGACAATCTGCAAGGAAATCCGGAGAGGATCTGTGATGGCTGATCCACTGCCAGCATCCACAGGGTCAGCACTCGGTAGGGATGAGTTGGACGGGGAGGAGATTGGCAAGGTTAGCCACCCCTGGACAAGCTGGGTGGCAAGGTCGGTGAGAGAGTAGAATGGGACAGTTGGGGTTGCTGCTCGTGAGGAGACAGCAACGAGTGCCACGGTGGCCCCTTCGGAGGATGCCAAGAGAGGCACAGAGGAAAGCTGTAGGCTTATCTAAGAGGGAGTTGAGCCTGGGACGGCAGCAGGAGAGTAGGAAGGTCGAAGAGTAATGAAGGGTTGGGATTTGGGAGGACAGAGTGTCCGAGAGAGGGGTGATGAAAGGCAGCATGACGACAGGAGAGACTGGTTAGGGAGGAATAGAGAGAAAATAAAAAGCGGGAGAAGGAATTGGAAATAGAAGTGAATGGTTCGGATCCGAAGCAACAGCCAAAATGTGCATGCATATAGAGACGGGGGGAAAAAAATCAATTTCCATAGTGAATACTCCAATAGGGATTCTACAATAGTAGAATCAGTATAATCAAGAACAATTATATTAAAACAACATTGATTAATATATAGAATAATTGTAAATAAATTTAAAATCAGAGCTTCAGTAATTGAAAAGTTAAATCAGTCTCTAGCTGTCTCATTAAGTCATTAAATCAATTCTCCGGTTGATCAAAAGGCACAATGAGAGCTAATCATACCAAAGACTGTTGATCCAACTTCTATCCTGCGATTGTTTGAAATGGCACTCTGTCGATTGCGATAATCACCTAGGCACTTCCACTGGGGAATTAGCTGCTGGAACCACAGTTTTAATTGCCATCATCTCCTCACCAAATACATCATGACATCTTACTTCAGCAAGCAGCAACACAGAGAAACTCACACAGGAGGAAGTAAGTTGTCCCATCGGGAAATCCAGGGTCCCCAATGCAAACCAGTACTTTAAGCAGAGATGAGTGCAGCCCATGTCCTGAATCATGCTAAAGCTGGTTTCTATGTAAACTGCAAAACGACGTTTTCATTTTGATATAAAATTTAAAGTCATCACACAAAGTTTTTAAATGTTTACAGAATGAGAAGCACTGCATTACATAAAAGCAAACTCATGTGTTATGCAATCTTCTGGAATTTTTTGAGGATGTTTCCAGTAGAGTGAACAAGTGAGAACCAGTTGATGTGGTGTATTTGGACTTTCAGAAAGCTTTCGACAAGGTCCCACACAAGAGATTAATGTGCAAAGTTAAAGCACATGGGATTGGGGGTAGTGTGCTGACATGGATTGAGAACTGGTTGGCAGACAGGAAGCAAAGAGTAGGAGTAAATGGGTACTTTTCAGAATGGCAGGCAGTGACTAGTGGGATACCGCAAGGTTCTGTGCTGGGGCCCCAGCTGTTTACACTGTACATTAATGATTTAGACGAGGGGATTAAATGTAGTATCTCCAAATTTGCGGATGACACTAAGTTGGGTGGCAGTGTGAGCTGCGAGGAGGATGTTATGAGGCTGCAGAGTGACTTGGATAGGTTAGGTGAGTGGGCAAATGCATGTCAGATGAAGTATAATGTGGATAAATGTGAAGTTATCCACTTTGGTGGTAAAAACAGAGATACAGACTATTATCTGAATGGTGACAGACTAGGAAAAGGGGAGGTGCAACGAGACCTGGGTGTCATGGTACATCAGTCATTGAAGGTTGGAATGCAGGTACAGCAGGCGGTTAAGAAGACATGTTGGCCTTCATAGCGAGGGGATTTGAGTACAGGGGCAGGGAGGTGTTACTACAGTTGTACAGGGCCTTGGTGAGGCCACACCTGGAGTATTGTGTACAGTTTTGGTCTCCTAACTTGAGGAAGGACATTCTTGCTATTGAGGGAGTGCAGCGAAGGTTCACCAGACTGATTCCCAGGATAGCGGGACTGACATATCAAGAAAGACTGGATCAACTGGGCTTGTATTCACTGGAGTTCAGAAGAATGAGAGGGGATCTCATAGAAACGTTTAAAATTCTGACGGGTTTAGACAGATTAGATGCAGGAAGAATGTTCCCAATGTTGGGGAAGTCCAGAACCAGGGGTCACAGTCTAAGGATAAGGGGTAAGCTATTTAGGACCAAGATGAGGAGAAACTTCTTCACCCAGAGAGTGGTGAACCTGTGGAATTCTCTACCACAGAATGTTGTTGAGGCCAATTCACGAAATATATTCAAAAAGGAGTTCGATGTAGTCCTTACTACTCGGGGGATCATGGGGTATGGCGAGAAAGCAGGAATGGAGTATTGAAGTTGCATGTTCAGCCATGAACTCATTGAATGGCGGTGCAGGCTCGAAGGGCTGAATGGCCTACTCCTGTACCTATTTTCTATGTTTCTATGTTTCTATGATATTGCTGAGTCCTTAACCTGTGCCACAAAAAGGTGTCAGCACAGCAGCTAGCTTGGTAAGGAATGCAGGAAGTGACTGCGCCTCTGAGGGGCCGACTGCTATTTGGGGAAAGTCGCAGTCCTGTCCAATTTAATTATTTTCCCCTCACGACTTTTTTTTTTTACAAATATACGTAAATATATGATTTTAAAGAAGCCCAGTTGAGCAGTTGCTGACAACAACAGCAAAATCAACAACTTGCATTTATATAGTGCCTTTAGCATCAAGAAAATGTCCCATGATGCTTCTCAGAGGCATAAGGGAAAAAATGGACACAAGCTGTAGTAGATATCTGGATGGGGCGACCAAAATGGGTAGGTTTTAAGGAGGGTGTTAAAGGAGGAGGGGGAGGTGGAGAGGTGGAGTGGTTTAAGGAGGAAATTCCAGTGCACGGATCCTGGAAACATGACCATCAATGGTAGGGCAAACTGGGGGAAGATGCACGAGAGGAAGAAAGAGTTTGAGGGGAGAGTTGTAGCACCGTGGTACAGGAGGCTATTCAAGCGGGGGGAATAAAAAGGAATGTGGTAATGGTAGGGGACAGTATAGTCAGGGGGATAGATATTGTTCTCTGCAGCTGCAAAAGGGAGTTCTGGAGGTTGTTACCTGCCAGTGGCAGGGGTAAGGTTATCTCCTCGCGGCTGGAAAAGAACTTGGAGTGGGAGGGGGAGGATCCAGTTGCTGTGGTCCATGTAAGAATCAACAATATAGATAGAACTAAGAATGAGGTTTTGCTAAGGGAGTTTGAGAAGCTAGGGTCTAAATTAATAAGCAGAACCTCAAGGGTAATAATCTCTGGATTACTACCTGAGCCACGCGCAAATTGGCATAGGGTCACTCAGATCAGAGAGTTAAATGCATGGCTCAAAGAGTGGTGTGGGAGGAAGGGGTTTCTTCATACATGGGGCACTGGCAGCTGTACAAGATCCACCAGGACCAGCAGCAGCCAGGAAAACCCAGTGAAAAACATGTTTTCCTCACCATCTGTCTAAAAATTAATCCTGCAGTTTTACATTGATGTACCTGCCAGCTGCAGAAGACCCATATGATAGAAGCCAGGAGCCAAGCAGCAATAGAAAAGCATATGGGGTATTGATTTGAATGTGGTGCAATCTAGCAATTTAAAGTTCTTCACGCATTTTCCTCCATATCAGCTTCCGTTCAGACAGGGAGATCTGAAGTTCTAGGTCTGCTTCCCATGTTTTGGTTCTTATTTATTTTTTATTCATGCTTAGCACTGTAATGATCAAGGGCAACTCAAAAGAATGAATGTTCTTTAAAAATCTAAACCTATATAAATGCATTTTTGTTAACTAAATATAAAGGAGGACTTATTCAACAAAATACTTATAGTAAAATGTTCGGGGAAATCATCTGTACTCTTTGATACTCTGATCTTCCACATCTGCCATTGCTGCTTGTTATCTTTCTAGTTGTTTGTAGCATAATAGTTCATGATACCTAAGTCAGTGACGTCTATGTACTCCTGCTCATTTTGAAGTAGGACAGTCAAAACTGATCACATTGCATTTGATGATTAAAGCTGAATCACATCAAGCCCTCTCTTCGGTGTACACTCTATCTGACTCATGTCACAATCTGCCGCTTGTTCAGTGTGTGAAACTACAAGGTACAACAATCAGTAAAATGACAGTACACACATTACCAACTCCCCTCACTTCCTATTCCATATTTACACGGACAGCAACTATTCATTCGGCTTTGCTGTAATGTAACTACAAACATTTTTGTATTCAAGAAATTTGCCATGGGGCAAAATCTGTCATGTACAGAGTGAGGATTTAATAGTGATTGCAACCTAGTACCACTGAGCCAAAATACCTCGGAATGAATCTGGTTGGCTGGGCTATACATGGCTTCCTTTTAGGGAGGTAGTGTTGCAGTTTGGGAATAGTTTCCAGTAAAATTGTCTTGAACATAAATGGTTTTTACAACACATCTACGCAGTTACCAAAAATTCTAACATGATAAATTTGTGCTATTTTTGCAGGTTTATTTAATTCCCTTTCTGCCCTACGATGCATCTCAAGTTTCACGTCACAATCCACATTTCCATTGGGTATTTTGCTTGATGCCCTGCTAGGCATTGCCATGGATTGTTTCAGACTGTTTCCATCAGCTCATTGCTTTCAGTGTTTTTAATGGTTTCAGATAATGGTCTCAGATTAAAAATGAGCCTTGCATTTATAGTTTCTTCTAGTCTTGACAAGATGCATCAGAAATATTGAAATATTGTTTCATGCATATTAATCTGACTGTGAACTTGGGTACTGTACATCATGAAAACAGCACACTACACATTTTGGTCCTTCACCATGTTATGCTCCACATAATTGGTTGGGAGCGACTGCACATATTTGCCAGTTTACTCTCCCAAGGGAACTTGCTTGATTCATACTCACTTGAAGGTGGAGTTAATTTTATAGCTGATTGCACCAGTTTTAATAGTGGTTTTGATAAAGACTTAGCTTAAAATTCAGGTTTCTTATGTTGCACTTAGTATAGCTACGGATTCTGACCATATTGCCTACTAAATATTGCTATTAGAAGATAATAGTCTTTCGGATGAGATGTTAAACCGAAGCCCCATCTGCCTTCTCAGGTGAACGTAAAAAATCCCATGGCACTATTTCGAAGAAGAGCAGGGGAGTTATCTCTGGTGCCCTAGCCAATATTTATCCCTCAATCAACATAATAAAAAACAGATTATCTGGTCATTATCACATTGCTGTTCATGGGAGCTTGCTGTGCGCAAATTGGCTGCTGCATTTCTCACATTGCAACAGTGACCACACTCCAAAAGTATTTCATTGCCTGTAAACCGCTTTGAGACATCCGGTGGTCATGAAAGGCGCTATATAAATGCAAGTCTTTCTTTCTTTACAACACATGAGAAAAGAAAATAGCCTTCTGCCCATCTAGACTGTTTTTTCCACAGGCCATGTTTACCCTATAATCCATTATACTTGACTTACTCAATCTCTCCAAGGAAAATTCTGTACAACCTCTCCCTGACCCCCAAAGGCAATCAATCAAAATTGTAGAATATCTGTTCATCCCCACATCTTCACCATTCAAGCATGGCTGGTGAGTTCCAAAGATCCACGGTTTTGTATTTAAACAAGATTATCTTTGAAGGGATGAGAAAGAAATTGGCTGGAATACGTGGGAGAAATTATTAGTTGGAGAATTTATGACAAACAATTTGATGAGCAGTTAGAAACACAAAAGTCAAGTATGAGGTAATGTGCTGTGCTTGCTTGGTTTGGAACTACTGCTGTTACAAGCAGAGCCATCTGTTGGCCAGTAGTGGTACAATATAAAACAAAAATATAATTTCGCACTATAATATTAGGGTATATCAGGTAAAGCGCTCCGGCTCCAAGTATTAAGCTGTGCTTAAAGGAAGTGCAGGCTGGAGACTCCGTTTGAGTGCAGCTCAAACCTGGGAGCACTGAATTTGCCCATATGTTATTCCACAGTATGCTTTCCCACAATATACTAACATATCCGCAGTATACTATAGTATTTAAAACTATGCTATTCTATGCAACACAATTTCACAAAATAATATTGGAAATATATTAATCCACACTGTAGTATTATGATTGTATTGTTCACCATTATATTATTCCACAATCGTGCAGCTTTGTTATAATTTGGAACTGAACAGAAGAGGTTTCAGTCCTAAAGTTACCAACTATTTCTGCCAATAATTAGCTATTTGGGTATCGAATCCTCTGATGAAAAGTTATGAATTTAGGGCTTACAAGAATTGTTAGCCATATGCCAATGGTCACAGGATAGGAAGGACCCATTTCTCTTAGCAGAGGAGTCAACAATCAGAGGGCATAGATTTTAAATAATTGGTAGGAGGATTAGAGGAGATTTGAGGGGAAATTTCTTCACCCAGACGGTGGTGGGGATCTGGAACTCACTGCCTGAAAGGGTGGTAGAAACCCTCATCACATTTATAAAGTGCTTAGATGTGCACTTGAAGTGCTGTAACCTGCAAGGCTACGGACAGATAAATCACTTAATTTCAATTACATTATTTCAAAAATTAGAACAAAAATACAAACGTTGTGAGCAAAATATCAGACACCTTGGGGTTGATATTAATCCCCGCATTTCCCCCAACCCCCCCCCCCCGACCCCCGCCCACATTTTGGGCAGGAAAGGAACTGGGGGGGGGTTAAAAAATGTTAAATTCATGAAACGCTCCCCCCCGCAACCCACGGTGTACATGCCTGTCACCATTTGTATGGGGACAGGTTGTGTGGCAAGCCTGTGACCCGGTCTCGAGAGGGGAGACACTTCATTATAATATTTAAATCAGGCTCCCACCATGCGGTTGGGAGCTTGGTTTAAATTTAATGCTAACCAGCTGGGTTTCCCAGGGCTCTGGAGAGACGCGAGCAGCCAGATCAAGCAGGTAAGTGCTTTTCCAGCACTGCTTGTGGGCCAGGAGCAGGAGTGCTTTCCCCTGGACCCTCAAGCAAACCATCTGCCGATCGCAGCCTTTCCTCGCTGTCATGATCGGCAACTGCTCCCACCCACCAAACCCTTATTTTTGCCTCTCCTGATTGCCATGATCTGAGCCCCCCTTGTCATAGCTGTGACTCAGTGGGTAGCACTCTCGCCTCTGAGTCAGAAGGTTGTAGGTTCAAGTCTCACTCCAGGGACTAGAGCACATAAATCTAGGCTGATACTCCAGTGCAGTGCTGAGGGAGCATCATCATCATCGGCAGTCCCTCAAAATCGAGGAAGACTTGCTTCCACTCTAAAAGTGAGTTCTTAGGTGACTGAACAGTCCAATACGGGAATTACAGTCTCTGTCACAGGTGGGACAGTCGTTGAAGGAAAGGGTGGGTGGGATAGGTTTGCTGCACGCTCCTTCTGCTGCCTGTGCTTGTTTTCTGCATGCTCTCAACGACAAGACTCGAGGTGCTCAGCGCCCTCACAGATGCACTTCCTCCACTTAGGGCGGTCTTTGGTCAGGGACTTCCAAGTGTCGGTGGGGATGTTGCATTTTATCAAGGAGGCTTTGAGGGTTTCCTTGAAACGTTTCCTCAGCCCACCTGGGGCTTGCCTGCCATGTAGGAGTTCCGAGTAGAGCACTTGCTTTGGGAGTCTTGTGTCGGGCATGCGAACAATGTGGCCCGCCCAATGGAGCTGGTCGAGTGTGGTCAGTGCTTCCATGCTGGGGATGCTGAGTACTGCACTGTTAGAGATGCCGTCTTTCGGATGATACGTTAAACTCTGTCTGCTCTTCAGGTGGACGTAAAAGATCCCATGGCACTATTTCGAAGATGAGCAGGGGAGTTATCCCCAGTGTCCTGATCAATATTTATCTCTCAATCAACATAACAAAAACAGATTCTCTGGTTTTTAACACATTGCTGCTTGTGGGAGCTTGCTGTGCACAAGTTGGCAGCCGCGTTTCCCACATTACAACAGTGACTACACTCCAAAAGTACTTCATTGGCTGTAAAGTGCTTTGTGATGTCCGGTGGTCATGAAAGGCGCTATATAAATGCAAATCTTTCTCTCCTATAGTGTTCCATTCTCTAAAAAATGATAATGAGGTGCTGCTGTTAAATTATGCAGCACCTCCGCATTCCCAGGTCTCTCCCCGCTAACCACTCTCCCCTGCTCCCGCCCCATAAATATCAGGGCCCTTACATCTTTTGACTCCCGCACAAAAGCCTGAGTAATTCTACATGAAGCAATTTAGATTGTTTGGAATAATGCTGCAACAGAACATTATACCACATTTCTGGGAAACAAACCTCACTCCCGTACGATATATGGGAGAGATGGGGGGTTTGCATGATTGCATTTTTTCAGCTTTTACTACTAAGTGAAAAAGTGTGAAACTTTAGCTGATTGAGAATGCCACTACACGACACCTCTGCTAAGTATCCGAATTGGTCAAACGCGCAACCATTAAATACAGCAATGCACTTGTGACAAAGTGTGAGAAAATACATATACAGTAAACTCAAGGCTCAGGTTTAGTCACTCGGCCTCAATGGCCACACAACCTACTCCTTCACACATACAGACTTACATTTTCCCGACCTACACAAACATGCCTGCAGACGAGGGGGAATTCCTCTGTATATTACAGCTAATGCGCATGGCAAATGTTTGCTAATGTGCAACCATTTCTGCAATTTCCGCAGGGGTTCTCAAAGTTAGCAGATTTCTCCGTGGTTACTGTCGCAAAAAGGGTTGTTCGTCCAGCAACAATAACTCTGCTTGTTATTCGCGCACCAGTGCTTTTTCTAATAACAAGCTTTATTACAATGACTAATAACAGTATTAGATGTTATATAACTACAGTGTTATACGTCCCCAAAAATACGTCACCATCCTCCGCCTGCTCCACGATGACATGCAAGCCGTGATCCTTACCAACGGATCCATCACAGACCCAATTCACGTCCGGACCGGGCTCAAACAGGGCTGCATCATCGACCCAACCCTCTTCTCAATCTTCCTCGCTGCCATGCTCCACCTCACAGTTGATAAGCTCCCCGCTGGAGTGGAACTAAACTACAGAACCAGTGGGAAGCTGTTCAACCTTGGCCGTCTCCAGGCCAGGTCCAAGATCACTCCAACCTCTGTCGTCGAGCTACAGTACGCGGACAACGCCTGCGTCTGTGCACACACAGAGGCTGAACTCCAGCTCATAGTCAACATATTTACCGAGGCGTATGAAAGCATGGGCTTTACGCTAAACATTAGTAAGACAAAGGTCCTCCACCAGCCTGTCCTCACCACACAGTACTGCTCCCCAGACATCAAGATCCACGGCGTGGCCCTGGACAACGTGGACCATTTCGCCTATCTCGGGAGCCTCCTATCAACAAGAGCAGACATTGACGACGAGATCCAACACCGCCTCCAGTGCGCCAGTGCAGCCTTCGGCCGCCTGAGGAAAAGAGTGTTTGAAGACCAGTCCCTCAAAACTGTTACCAAGCTCATGGTCTACAAAGCCGTAGTAATACCCGCCCTCCTGTATGGCTCAGAGACGTGGACCATGTACAGTAGACACCTCAAGTCGCTGGAGCAATACCACCAACGATGTCTCCGCAAGATCCTGCAAATCCCCTGTGAGGACAGACTCACAAACATTAGCGTCCTCGTCCAGGCCAATATCCCCAGCATTGAAGCACTAACCACACTTGATCAGCTCCGCTGGGCAGGCCACATAGTTCGCATGCCAGACACAAGACTCCCAAAGCAAGCGCTCTACTCGGAACTCGTCCACAGCAAATGAGCCAAAGGCGGGCAGAGGAAACATTACAAGGACACCCTCAAAGCCTCCCTGATAAAGTGCGACATCCCCACTGACACCTGAGAGTCCCTGGCCATAGACCGCCCTAGTGGAGGAAGTGCATTCGGGAGGGCGCTGAGCTCCTCGAGTATCGTCGTCGAGAGCATGCAGAAATCAAGCGCAGGCAGCAGAAGGAGCGTGCCGCAAACCAGACTCTCTGCCCACCCTTTCCCGCAATGACTATCTGTCCCACCTGTGACAGAGACTGTGATTCTCGTACAGCCACCTAAGAACTCATGCTAAGAGTGGAAGCAAGTCTTTCTCGATCCCGAGGGACTGCCTATGACGATGATGATATATTAACTGACAAGATGGCATGCAAATAATACAACCTCACGACACGGCGTGATCTCCTTCAGCTCACTGGTGCACTCCACATTCTTATCTTTTACTGGTGGGATTGGCTACCGTCTGTAACTCGGTCACAACTAAAATATCCCCGACAGCTTACGAACCTTGGGTTTTGCCAATCTATCAACATTTGTTATTTTTAAACCTTTAACTCATGCCCACCCAGGAGACTGCCAAACTTCAGCAAATGATTGATGGAAATCTGGAGAAACAGTGAGGCATGTGCATAGGAGGGAGGAGAAATGGGACTGGACAGCCAGCAACAAGATAACGGACACAACTTATAGCCCAGAGCTTTCAATGAAAGAAATTGCCAGTCCAAATAAAGTCACTTCACACCTGCCTGTTCTCCCCCTCACTCCAAATACACACCCTTACAAATTGCCTCACTGTCAAAGACTTCTGCCCATAAAAAGGGGCGATCACACTGCTGGGCGTGTATTATAGACCCCCAAACAGTGAGAGGGAGATAGAGGAGCAAATATGTAGGCAAATTGCTGTGAAGTCCAAAAACCATAGGGTAGTAATAGTTGGGGATTTTAACTATCCAAATATTGATTGGGACAAATTTAGTGTGAAGGGTATAGAGGGTGTGGAATTCTTGAAATGCATTCAAGAGAACTTGTTTAGTCAGAATGTAGCAAACCCAACACGAGAGGGGGCGGTCTTGGATTTCGTTTTCGGGATTGAAGCTGGGCAGGTTGAAGGGCTATTAGTGGGAGCGCACTTGGGTGTCAGTGACCATTATTCAGTCAGATTCAAGTTGGTTATGGATAAGGACAAGAATAGGCCGAGAATAAAAATTCCGAATTGGGGAAAAGCTAATTTTGCTAAGTTAAGGAGTGATTTGACCATAGTGGACTGGAAACAGCTACTTGTGGGTAAATCAGTGTCGATCAAGGAGGCGATCCAGAAAGCTCAGGCCAAACATGTGCCCTTAAAGAAAAAAGGTGGGAAAAATAATTCTAGAGCCCCCTGGATGTCAAGGGATTTACAGGGGAGGATTAAGAAAAAAAGAGACGCTTATGTCACATACCAACGGCTAAATACTTTAGTATCTTTAGAAGAATATAGGAAGTTAAGAGGCAAATTTAAAAAGAATATTAGGAATGCTAAGAGAGAACACGAGAAATTCTTGGCCAGTAAAATTAAGGAAAACCCTAAGATGTCTATAAATATATTAAGCGTAAGAGGGTAACTAAAGGGTCGGGCCTATTAGAGACCATGAGGGTAATCTTTGTGTGGAGGCGGAAGAATTGGAGGACTGTTAATGTGGTACCCTTGTTTAAGAAGGGAAAAAGGGATAGGCCGAGTAATTACAGGCCTGTCAGCCTAACCTCAGTGGTGGGGAAATTATTGGAAAAAATCCTGAAAAACAGGATAAATCTGCATTTGGCAAGGCAAGAATTAGTTAGGGACAGTCAGCATGGATTTGTTAAGGGAAGATCGTGTTTGACTAACCTGATTGAATTTTTTGAGGAGGTAACGAAGAGGGTCGATGAGGGTAGTGTATACGATGTAATATATATCTAGACTTTAGCAAGGCTTTTGATAAGGTCCCACATGGTAGACTGGTCATGAAGGTTGAAGCCCATAGAATACAGGGCAAAGTGGCAAGTTGGATCCAAAATTGGCTTGGAGGTAGGAAGCAAAGGGTAATGATTGATGGATGTTTTCTGACTGGATGTTTCCAGTGGGGTTCCGCAGGGCCCCGTGCTGGGTCCCTTGCTTTTTGTGGTATATATCAATGATTTACATTTGAATATAGGCAGTATGATGAAGAAGTTTGCAGATGTCACTAAAATTGGCTGTGTGGTTGATAATATAGAAACATAGAAACATAGAAAATAGGTGCAGGAGTAGGCCATTCGGCCCTTCGAGCCTGCAGCGCCATTCAATGAGTTCATGGCTGAACATGCAACTTCAGTACCCCATTCCTGCTTTCTCGCCATATCCCTTGATACCCCTAGTAGTAAGGACTACATCGAACTCCTTTTTGAATATATTTCGTGAATTGGCCTCAACAACTTTCTGTGGTAGAGAATTCCACAGGTTCACCACTCTCTGGGTGAAGAAGTTTCTCCTCATCTCGGTCCTAAATGGCTTACCCCTTATCCTTAGACTGTGAGCCCTGTTCTGGACTTCCCCAACATTGGGAACATTCTTCTTGCATCTAATCTGTCTAAACCCGTCAGAATTTTTTATGTTTCTATGAGATCCCGTCTCATTCTTCTGAACTCCAGTGAATACAAGCCCAATTGATCCAGTCTTTCTTGATATGTCAGTCCCGCTATCCCGGGAATCAGTCTGGTGAACCTTCGCTGCACTCCCTCAATAGCAAGAATGTCCTTCCCAAAGTTAGGAGACCAAAACTGCACACAATACTCCAGGTGTGGCCTCACCAAGGCCCTGTACAACTGTAGTAACACCTCCCTGCCCCTGTACTCAAATCCCCTCGTTATGAAGGCCAACATGCCTTCTTAACCGCCTGCTGTACCTGCATGCCAACCTTCAATGACTGATGTACCATGACACCCAGGTCTCGTTGCATCTCCCCTTTGCCTAGTCTGTCACCATTCAGATAATAGTCTGTCTCTGTTTTTACCATCAAAGTGGATAACCTCACATTTATCCACATTATACTTCATCTGCCATGCATTTACCCACTCACCTAACCTATCCAAGTTACTCTGCAGCCTCATAGCATCCTCCTCGCAGCTCACACTGCCACCCAACTTAGTGTCATCCGCAAATTTGGAGATACTAAATTTAATCCCCTTGTCTAAATCATTAATGTACAATGTAAACAGCTGGGGCCCCAGCACAGAACCTTGCGGTACCCCACTAGTCACTGCCTGCCATTCTGAAAAGTACCCATTTACTCCTACTCTTTGCTTCCTGTCTGACAACCAGTTCTCAATCCATGTCAGCACACTACCCCAAATCCCATGTGCTTTAATTTTGCACATTAATCTCTTGTGTGGGACCTTGTCGAAGGCCTTCTAAAAGTCCAAATACACCACATCAACTTGTTCCTTGTCCACTCTACTGGAAACATCCTCAAAAAATTCCAGAAGATTTTTCAAGCATGATTTCCCTTTCACAAATCCATGCTGACTTGGACCTATCATGTCACCTCTTTCCAAATGCGCTGCTATGACATCCTTAATAATTGATTCCATCATTTTACCCACTACCGATGTCAGGCTGACCGGTCTATAATTCCCTGTTTTCTCTCTCCCTCCTTTTTTAAAGAGGAAAGTCAGGGGCTGCAGGAGGATATCAATCTACTGGTTAGGTGGGCAGAGCAGTGGCAAATGGAGTTTAATTCAAAGAAGTGTGGGGTAATGCACTTTGGGAGGTCTAATAAGGAAAGGGTATACACATTAAGCGGTAGGCCACTTAATAGTGTAGATGAACAAAGGGACCTTGGAGTGCTTGTCCACAGATCCTTGAAAGTTGCAGGCCAGGTGGATAAGGTGGTTAAGAAGGCATACGGAATGCTTGCCTTTATTGGCTGAGGCATAGAATATAAGAGCAGGGAAGTTATGCTTAAATTGTATAAGACTTTGGTTAGGCCACAGCTGGAGTACTGCATGCAGTTCTGGTCGCCATATTATAGGAAAGACATGATTGCACTAGAGAGGGTGCAGAGGAGATTTACTAGGATGCTGCCTTGAATGGAGAATCTTAGTTATGAGGATAGATTGGATAGGTTGGTTTTGTTCTCATTGGAACAGAGGAGGTTGAGATGAGACCTCATTGAGGTGTACAAAATATTGAGGGGCCTGGACATAGTGGATAGTAAGGATCCATTTCCATTGGTGGAGGGGTCTATTATGAGAGGGCATAGTTTTAAGGTGGTTGGTTAAAGGTTTAGAGGGGATTTGAGGGGGGGGCCTTCTTTACGCAGAGGGTTGTGGGGATCTGAAACTTGTTACCTTGAAGAGTGGTGGATGCAGAAACCCTCACCAGTTTTAAGAGATGGTTGGATGGGCACTTGAAGTGCAGTATCCTGCAGGGTTATGGACCTAGAGCAGGTAATTGGGATTAGACTGGATGACCTTTTGTTGGACGGCGCAGATACTGCAGGGAATAAAATACGGCCAGGGTGATCTCCTGGACTAGTTTCGATCGCCTGGATGGGTTGGAGAGGAATTTTCCCAGATTTTTTCTCCCTAAATTGGCCTGGGTTTTTATCTGGTTTTTGCCTCTCCCAGCAGATCACATGGCTCCGGTTGGGGTGGAGTGTAGAATGTTTCAATATAAGGGGTGTCGCAGTTGTGTGAGGCGGACTGGTTGAGCTGGGTTCTCTTTGCCATTCTGTCATTGTTCATAGGTTTATATGTAACCTTTAGGACTGCTGACCAAGGGCCATGCGGCTCTTTGTCGGTCGGCGCAGACACAATGGGCCGAAATGACCTCCTTCTGTGCTGTAAATTTCTATGTTTCTATGTATCTTTTGGGAGACATAGTTGGGTCTGCCTTAGATATTCACTTAGGTACAGTGGTGCTGATCACTCCAATATGTCTGAGTGCCTTATGGTCGGGAATGCACCTGTACTGCTCAATATCTCATATGATAGAATAACCCAGAGGGAGGCAGAATAATTAGAACCCCTTGTGATCTGAACTAACTATTGTGTCTTTTGCAGGAGCTCTCACACACACCATTTTTTTAAATTACCTTTGTTTTAAACTACTTCTAACTGAACACTATCAATGTGGGGACTGGAACACTATCAGTGTGGGGATTGGAACACTATCAGTGTGGGGACTGGAACGCTATCAGTGTGAGACTGGAACACTATCAGTGTGGGGACTGGAACACTATCAGTGTGAGACTGGAACACTATCAGTGTGAGACTGGAACACTATCAGTGTGGGGACTGGAACTGTTATATATATATAAACCTGTAAATACCCTGTTTAACCACCAGAGGGCTCACCCCCTGGAGTCCCAAGGGATCCCACAATCCCTTGGGAGCACCTGTAGATAAGGAGGCCTCACAGGCTGGAGAGGCATTCTGGAGACCTGCAATAAAGGACTACGGTCATACATTACTTTGAGCTTACAGTATCTGGTCAGATTTTTTATTCAAGACTTAACAACTGACGACGAGATACAGATGACGAACCCCACCGCAACAATGCAGAGAACCGTGGGCATCCTGGAGAAATTTTCGGAAGGAGATGATTGGGAAACCTTCGTGCAGCGACTCGATCAATACTTCATGGCCAATGACCTGGAAGGAGAAGCGAATGCTGCCAAATGAAGGGCAATCCTCCTCACCGTTTGCGGGGCACCATGAAAAATCTGCTTGCTCCAGCGAAACCCACAGAGAAGTCATACGATGAGTTGTGCACACTGGTCCGGGAGCATCTAAACCCGAAAGAAAGCGTTCTGATGGTGAGGTACCGTTTCTACACGTACAAGAGGTCTGAAGGCCAGGAAGTGGCGAGCTATGTTACCGAGCTAAGGCACCTTGCAGGACATTGCAAATTTGAAGGACACTTGGAGTATATGCTCAGGGACTTCTTTATACTTGGCATTGGCCATGAAGTAATACTTCGCAAACTTTTGACTATAGAGACCCCAACCTTGAGTAAAGCCATCGCGATAGCCCAGGCATTCATCACCACCAATAATAATACCAAACAAATCTCTCAGCATACGAGTACTGTGAATAAAGTAATGTTGTTTTCAAATCGTAACATACAGGGCAGGACAGTGCACGTCTGCAGATGTCTAAGAGTCCACCATCAAGGGTGGTGAATGCAAGGCCATTAACACCTTGTTGGCGCTGCGGAGGTGATCATCGCTTCCATTCATACCGCTTCAAAGGATATGTTTGCAAGGGCTGTGGAACAATGGGACACCTCCAACGTATGTGCAGGCGAGCTGCAAACCCTGCTAATCCTGCAAACTACCATGTTGCAGAGGAGGACAGATCCACAGTGGATCACGACGAACCAGAGCCTCAGACTGAGGAGGCAGAGGTATATGGGGTGCACACATTTACCACAAAGTGTTCCCCGATAATGCTGAAGTATGAATTAAATGGACCTGGACATGGGAGTGAGCCAGTCCATATTGAGCAAAAAGACTTTCGCTAAATTGTGTTACTGCAAGGCCTCAAGGCCAGTCCTGACTCCCATTCATACTAAACTGAGAACGTACACAAAGGAACTGATTCCGATAGTGCTACCGTAAAGGTCTCCTACGATGGAGCAGTGCACAATTACCACTCTGGGTGGTACCAGGCGATGGCCCCACGCTGTTCGGCAGGAGCTGGCTGGAAAAGATACGCTGGAACTGGAACGATGTCCGAGCGCTCTCGTCCGTCGACAACACTTCATGTGCCCAGGTCCGAAACAAGTTCCCCTCGCTGTTCGAACCGGGCGTCGGGAAGTTCCAAAGAGCAAAAGTGCAGATCCACTTGATTCCGGGGGCGCGACCCATCCATCACAAGGTGAGAGCGGTACCGTACATGATGAGAGAGGGTGTAGATTGAGCTGGACCGGCTGCAACGAGAGGGCATCATTTCGCGGATCAAATTCAACGAGTGGGCCAGTTCGATTGTTCCAGTCCTCAAGGAAGATGGCACCGTCAGAATCTGTGGTGATTACAAAGTAACTATCAATCGTTTCTCACTGCAGGATCAATACCCACTACCAAAGGCAGATGACCTATTTGCGACACTGGCGGGAGGAAAAACGTTCACGAAGCTGGACTTGACCTCAGCCTACATGACGCAGGAGCTGAAGGAATCATCGAAGGGCCTCACCTGCATCAACACGCACAAAGGTCTTTTCATTTACAACAGATGCCCATTTGGGATTCGATCAGCCGCGGCGATATTCCAAAGGAACATGGAAAGCTTGCTGAAGTCAGTCCCATGCACCGTGGTCTTCCAGGACGACATCTTGGTTACAGGTCGGGACATCGTCGAGAACCTGCAGAACCCAGAGGAGGTTCTTAGTCGGATTAATCGTGTGGGGCTCAGGTTAAAATGCTCGAAGTGGGTTTTCCTGGCGCCTGAAGTGGAGTTCCTGGGGAGAAGAATCGTGGCGGATGGTATCAGGCCGACCAATTCGAAGACGGAGGCAATCAAGAATGCACCAAGACCACAGAACATGATGGAGCTGCGGTCGTTTCTAGGACTCCTAAACTATTTTGGTAACTTCTTACCTGGTCCTAGCACACTGTTAGAACCACTCCACTCTTTACGGCATAAAGGAGATGAATGGGTATGGGGTAAAAGCCAAGAAAATGTCTTTGAGAAAGCTAGGAAACTTTTATGCTCAAACAAATTGTTGTGTTGTATAATCCATGTCAGCGTTTGGTACTAGCATGTGATGCATCGTCATACGGTGTCGGGTGTGTATTGCAGCAAGCTAATGAATCTGGGAAAATGCAACTGGTTGCTTATGCATCCAGAAGTCTGTCTAAGGCTGAGAGGGCCTACAACATGATCGAAAAAGAAGCATTACCGTGTGTTTATGGGGTAAAGAAAATGCATCGATATCTGTTTGGGCTCAAATTTGAATTGGAAACTGACCACAAGCCACTTATATCCCTCTTTTCTGAAAGTAAGGGGATAAATATGAATGCATCGGCCTGCATCCAGAAATGGGCGCTCACGTTGACAGCATACAACTACGCCATCCGCCACAGGCCAGGCACAGAAAACTGTGCCAATGCTCTCAGTAGGCTGCCATTGCCCACCACAGGGGTGGAGATGGCACAGCCTGCAGATTTAGTTATGGTAATGGAAGCATTCAAGAGTGAGCATTCATCTGTTACCGCCCGACAGATTAGAATCTGGACGAGCCAGGACCCCTTACTGTCCTTAGTAAAAAACTGTGTGCTCCACGGGAGTTGGTCTACTGTCCCATTAGAGATGCAGGAAGAAATAAAGCCGTACCAGCGGCGCAGAGATGAAATGTCCATACAGGCAGACTGCCTCCTATGGAGTAATCGGGTAGTGGTGCCAAAAAAGGGCAGGGACACTTTCATTAGTGATCTCCACAGTACTCACCCAGGCATTGTAATGATGAAAGTGATAGCCAGATCCCACGTGTGGTGGCCCGGTATCGATGCCGACTTAGAGTCCTGAGCGCACAAATATAACACATGTTCACAGTTAAGCAATGCACCCAGGGAGGTGCCACTAAGTTTATGGTCCTGGCTCTCCAAACCGTGGTCCAGGGTCCATGTCGATTATGCAGGCCCATTCTTGGAAAAATGTTCTTTGTGGTTGTAGATGCGTACTCCAAATGGATTGAATGTGAGATAATGTCGGCAAGCACATCCGCTGCCACCACTGAAAGCCTGCAGGCCATGTTTGCCACGCACGGCCTGCCTGACATCCTTGTGAGTGACAATGGGCCGTTCTTCACCAGTGCTGAGTTCAAAGGGTTCATGACCCGCAATGGGATCAAACATGTCACATCTGCCCCGTTTAAACCAGCGTCCAACGGTCAAACAGAGCGAGCAGTTCAAACAATCAAGCAGAGCTTGAAGAGGGTAACTGAAGGCTCACTGCAGACTCGCCTATCCCGAGTCCTGCTTAGTTACCGCACAAGACCCCAGTCACTCACTGGGGTTCCTCCCGCTGAACTGCTCATGAAAAGGGAACTTAAGACAAGGCTCTCGTTAGTCCAACCTGATCTACACGAACAGGTACAGAGCAGGTGGCTTCAACAGAATACATATCATGATCACGCAAATGTGTGACACAAAATCAAGATTAATGACCCTGTATTTGTGTTAAACTATGGACAAGGTCCCAAGTGGCTTCCCGGCACTGTCGTGGCCAAAGAGGGGAGTAAGGTGTTTCAGGTCAAACTTTGAAATGGACTCACCCGCAGGAAACACTTGGAGCAAACCAAACTCAGAGTCATGGACTACCCAGAACAATCCACATAGATTTTACCTTTCTCGACCCTCCAACTCAGACACAAGTGGCAACCGACCTAACGGTTGACCATGAAGCAGAACCCATCACCTGCAGCAGCCCAGCAGGAATCACCACACCCAGCAGCCCGTAAGGCCAGCTGTGAAGCAGCCCAGCGAGGGCCTAACAAATGACTCATCACAACCAGCATTTGTACCAAGTGATCAACCAGGGAAAGGAAGGCCCCAGATCGACTCATATTGTAAAGAGTAACACGATTGACTTGGGAGGGGGGGGTGTTATTATATATGTAAACCTCTAAATACCCTGTTTAACCACCAGAGGGCTCATCCCCTGGATTCCCAAGGGATCCCACAAACGCTTGGGAGCATCTGTACATAAGGAGGCATCAGAGGCTGGAGAGGCACTCTGGAGACGTGTAATAAAGGACTACGGTCACACATAACATTGAGCTTACAGTATCTGGTCAGATGCTTTATTCAAGACTTAACAGGAACACTCAGTGTGAGACTGGAACACTATCAGTGTGAGAATGGAACACTATCAGTGTGGGACTGGAACACTATCAGTGTGGAACTGGAACACTATCAGTGTGAGACTGGAACACGATCAGTGTGAGACTGGAACACTATCAGTGAGGGGACTGCAACACTATCAGTGTTAGACTGGAACACTCTCAGTGTTAGACTAGAACACTATCAGTGAGGGGACTGCAACACTATCAGTGTTAGACTGGAACACTATCAGTGTTAGACTAGAACACTATCAGTGAGGGGACTGCAACACAATTAGTGTGAGACTGGAACACTATCAATGTGAGACTGGAACACTATCAGTGTGAGACTAGAACACGATCAGTGTGAGACTGGAACACTATCAGTGTGGGACAGGAATACTATCAGTGTGAGACTGTAACACTATCAGTGTGGGACTGGAACAATATTAGTGTGAGACTGGAAGACTATCAGTGTGGGAACAGGAACACTATCAGTGTGAGACTGTAACACTATCAGTGTGGGACTGGAACAATATCAGTGTGAGACTGCAACACTATCAGAGTGGGACTGGAACAATATCAGTGTGAGACTGGAACACTATCAGTGTGGGGACAGGAACACTATCAGTGTGAGACTGCAACACTATCAGAGTGGGACTGGAACAGTATCAGTGTGGGACTGGAACACTCTCAGTGTGGGGACTGGAACACTATCAGTGTGACACTGGAATACTATCAGTGAGGGGACTGGAACCCTCTCAATGTGAGACTGGAGCACTCTCAGTGTGAGACTGGAACACTATCAGTGTGAGACAGGAACGCTATCAGTGTGGGGACTGGAACCCACTCAGTGTGAGACTGGAGCACTCTCAGTGTGAGACTGGAACACTATCAGTGTGCGACTGGAACAATATCAGTGTGGGGACAGGAACACGATCAGTGTGGGGACAGGAACACTATCAGTGTGAGACTGTAACACTATCAGTGTGGGGACAGGAACACTATCAGTGTGAGACTGGAACAGTATCAGTGTGACTGGAGCACTCTCAGTGTGAGACCGAAACACTATCATGGTGAGACTAGAACACTATCAGTGAGGGGACTGCAACACTATCAGTGTGAGACTGTAACACTATCAGTGTGGGACTGGAACAATATCAGTGTGAGACAGGAACACTATCAGTGTGCGGATTGGAAAACTATCAGTGTGAGACTGTAACACTATCAGTGAGGGGACTGCAACACTATCAGTGTTAGACTACAACCCTCTCAGTGTGAGATTGGAGCACTCTCAGTGTGAGACTGGAACACTATCAATGTGGGGACTGGAACACTCTCAGTGTGGGGACTGGAACACTCTCAGTGTGAGACTGTAGCACTATCAGTGTGAGACTGGAACACTATCAGTGTGGGGACAGGAACACGATCAGTGTTAGACTGAAACACTATCAGTGTGGGGACTGGAACCGTCTCAGTGTGAGACTGGAGCACTCTCAGTGTGAGACTGGAACACTATCAGTGTGCGACTGCAACAATATCATGTGTGGGGAAGGGAACACTATCAGTGTGAGACTAGAACACGATCAGTGAGTGGACTGCAACACTATCAGTGTTAGACCGGAACACTATCAGTGTTAGACCGGAACACTATCAGTGTGAGACTTGAACACTATCAGTGTGAGACCAGAACACTATCAGTGTGGGACTGGAACACTCTCAGTGTGAGACTTGAACACTATCAGTGTGGGGACTGGAACACTATCAGTGTGAGACTGGAACACTATCAGTGTGAGACTAGAACACGATCAGTGAGGGGACTGCAACACTATCAGAGTGAGACTGAAACACTATCAGTGTGGGGACTGGAACCGTCTCAGTCTGAGACTGGAGCACTCTCAGTGTGAGACTGGAACACTATCAGTGTGCGACTGGAACAATATCAGTGTCGGGACAGGAACACTATCAGTGTGAGACTGGAAAACGAGCAGTGTGAGACTGGAACACTATCAGTGTGAGACTGGAACACTATCAGTGTGGGGACAGGAACACTATCAGTGTGAGACGGTTACACTATCAGTGTGGGACTGGAACACTGTCAGTGTGAGACAGGAACACTATCAGTGTGAGACTAGAACACGATCAGTGAGTGGACTGCAACACTATCAGTGTTAGACCGGAACACTATCAGTGTTAGACTGGAACACTATCAGTGTGAGACTTGAACACTATCAGTGTGAGACCAGAACACTATCAGTGTGGGACTGGAACACTCTCAGTGTGAGACTGGAACACTATCAGTGTGGGGACTGGAACACTATCAGTGTGAGACTGGAACACTATCAGTGTGAGACTGGAACACTCTCAGTGTGAGACTGGAATACTATCAGTGTGAGACTGGAATACTATCAGTGTGGGGACAGGAACACTATCAGTGTGAGACTGGAACACTATCAGTGTGGGGACAGGAACACTATCAGTGAGCGACTGGAACACTATCAGTGTGGGGACTGGAACACTATCAGTGTGAGACTGGAATACTATCAGTGTGGGGACAGGAAAACTATCAGTGAGCGACTGGAACACTCTCAGTGTGAGACTGGAATACCATCAGTGTGCGACTGGAGCACTATCAGTGTGGGGACAGGAACACTATCAGTGTGAGACTGGAACACTATCAGTGTGAGACTGGAACACTATCAGTGAGCGACTGGAACACTATCAGTGTGAGACTGGAACACTATCAGTGTGGGGACAGGAACACTATCAGTGAGCGACTGGAACACTTTCAGTGTGAGACTGGAACACTTTCAGTGTGAGACTGGAACACTCTCAGTGTGAGACTGGAACACTATCAGTGTGGGAACTGGAACACTATTAGTGTGGGGACAAGAACACTATCAGTAAGTGACTGGAACACTATCAGTGTGGGGACTGCAAGACTATTAGTGTGGGGACAGGAACACTATCAGTGAGCGACTGGAACACGCTCAGTGTGAGACTGGAACACTATCAGTGTGAGACTGGAGCATTATCAGTGTGGGGACTGGAACACTATCAGTGTGAGACTGGAACACTATCAGTGTGAGACTGGAGCATTATCAGTGTGGGGACTGGAACACTCTCAGTGTGAGACTGGAACACTATCAGTGTGAGACTGGAGCATTATCAGTGTGGGGACTGGAACACTATCAGTGTGAGACTGGAACACTATCAGTGTGAGACTGGAACACTATCAGTGTGGGGAATGGAACACTATCAGTGTGAGACTGGAACACTATCAGTGTGAGACTGGAACACTATCAGTGTGAGACTGGAGCATTATCAGTGTGGGGACTGGAACACTATCAGTGTGAGACTGGAACACTATCAGTGTGAGACTGGAACACTATCAGTGTGAGACTGGAACACTATCAGTGTGAGACTGGAACACTATCAGTGTGAGACTGGAGCATTATCAGTGTGGGGACTGGAACACTATCAGTGTGAGACTGGAACACTATCAGTGTGAGACTGGAACACTATCAGTGTGAGACTGGAGCACTATCAGTGTGGGGAATGGAACACTATCAGTGTGAGACTGGAACACTATCAGTGTGAGACTGGAACACTATCAGTGTGAGACTGGAACACTATCAGTGTGAGACTGGAACAGTATCAGTGTGAGACGAGAACACTATCAGTGAGGAGACTGCAACACTATCAGTGTGGGGACAGGAACACTATCAGTGAGAGGCTGGAAAACTATCAGTGTGAGACTGGAACACTATCAGTGTGGAGAGAGGAACACTATCAGTGTGAGACTGGAACACTATCAGTGTGGGGACTGGAACACTATCAGTGTGAGACTGGAACACTATCAGTGTGAGACTGGACCACTCTCAGTGTGAGACTGGAACACTATCAGTGTGAGACTGGAGCATTATCAGTGTGGGGACTGGAACACTATCAGTGTGAGACTGGAACACTATCAGTGTGAGACTGGAACACTATCAGTGTGAGACTGGAACACTATCAGTGTGAGACTGGAACACTATCAGTGTGAGACTGGAGCATTATCAGTGTGGGGACTGGAACACTATCAGTGTGAGACTGGAACACTATCAGTGTGAGACTGGAACACTATCAGTGTGAGACTGGAACACTATCAGTGTGAGACTGGAGCACTATCAGTGTGGGGAATGGAACACTATTAGTGTGGGGACAAGAACACTATCAGTAAGCGACTGGAACACTATCAGTGTGGGGACTGCAAGACTATTAGTGTGGGGACAGGAACACTATCAGTGAGCGACTGGAACACGCTCAGTGTGAGACTGGAACACTATCAGTGTGAGACTGGAGCATTATCAGTGTGGGGACTGGAACACTATCAGTGTGAGACTGGAACACTATCAGTGTGAGACTGGAGCATTATCAGTGTGGGGACTGGAACACTATCAGTGTGAGACTGGAACACTATCAGTGTGAGACTGGAACACTATCAGTGTGAGACTGGAACACTATCAGTGTGAGACTGGAGCATTATCAGTGTGGGGACTGGAACACTATCAGTGTGAGACTGGAACACTATCAGTGTGAGACTGGAACACTATCAGTGTGAGACTGGAACACTATCAGTGTGAGACTGGAGCACTATCAGTGTGGGGAATGGAACACTATCAGTGTGAGACTGGAACACTATCAGTGTGAGACTGGAACACTATCAGTGTGAGACTGGAACACTATCAGTGTGAGACTGGAACAGTATCAGTGTGAGACGAGAACACTATCAGTGAGGAGACTGCAACACTATCAGTGTGGGGACAGGAACACTATCAGTGAGAGGCTGGAAAACTATCAGTGTGAGACTGGAACACTATCAGTGTGGAGAGAGGAACACTATCAGTGTGAGACTGGAACACTATCAGTGTGGGGACTGGAACACTATCAGTGTGAGACTGGAACACTATCAGTGTGAGACTGGACCACTCTCAGTGTGAGATTGGAACACTATCAGTGTGAGACTGGAACACTATCAGTGTGGGGACAGGAACACTATCAGTGAGCGACTAGAATACCATCAGTGTGAGACTGGAGCACGATCAGTGTGGGGACAGGAACACTATCAGTGTGAGACTGGAACACTATCTGTGTCAGACTGGAATACTATCAGTGTGGGGACTGGAACACTGTTAGGGTGGGGACAGGAAAACTATCAGTGAGCGACTGGATCACTATCAGTGTGAGACTGGAACACTATCAGTGTGGGGACAGGAAAAGTATCAGTGTGAGACGGTCACACTATCAGTGTGGGACTGGAACACTATCAGTGTGGGGACAGGAACACTATCAGTGTGAGACTGGAACACTATCAGTTTTAGACTGGAACACTATCAGTGTGAGACTGGAACACTATCAGTGTGAGACTGGAACACTATCAGTGAGCGACTGGAACACTATCAGTGCGAGACTGGAACACTATCAGTGTGAGACTGGAACACTATCAGTGTGGGGACTGGAACACTATTAGTGTGGGGACAGGAACACTATCAGTGAGCGACTGGAACACTCTCAGTGTGAGACTGGAACACTAACAGTGTGGGGACTGGAAAACTATCAGTGTGAGACTGGAACACTATCAGTGTGAGACTGGAGCACTATCAGTGTGGGGACTGGAACACTATCAGTATGAGACTGGAACACTCTCAGTGTGGGGACTGGAACACTATCAGTGTGACACTGGAATACTATCAGTGAGAGGACTGGAACCTCTCAGTGTGAGACAGGAACACTATCTGTGTGAGACTAGAACACTATCAGTGAGGGGACTGCAACACTATCAGTGTAAGAATGGAACCCTCTCAGTGTGAGATTGGAGCATTCTCAGTGTGAGACTGGAACACTATCAGTGTGGGGACTGGAACACTTTCAGTGTGGGGACTGGAACACTCTCAGTGTGAGACTGGAGCACTATCAGTGTGAGACTGGAACACTATCAGTGTGGGGACAGGAACACTATCAGTGTGAGACTGGAATACTATCAGTGAGGGGACTGGAATCTTCTCAGTGTGAGACTGGAGCATTCTCAGTGTGAGACTGGAATCTTCTCAGTGTGAGACTGGAGCACTATCAGTGTGAGACTGGAACACTATCAGTGTGGGGACAGGAACACTATCGGTGTGGGCACTGGAGCATTATCAGTGTGAGACGAGAACACTAACAGTGTGAGACTGGAACACTCTCAGTGTGAGACTGGAACACTATCAGTGTGGGGACAGGAACACTATCAGTGAGCGACTGGAACACTTTCAGTGTGAGACTGGAACACTCTCAGTGTGAGACTGGAACACTATCAGTGTGGGGACTGGAACACTATTAGTGTGGGGACAGGAACACTATCAGTAAGCGACTGGAACACTATCAGTGTGGGGACTGGAAGGCTATTAGTGTGGGGACAGGAACACTATCAGTGAGTGACTGGAACACTCTCAGTGTGAGACTGGAACACTATCAGTGTGAGACTGGAGCATTATCAGTGTGGGGACTGGAACACTATCAGTGTGAGACTGGAACACTATCAGTGTGAGACTGGAGCACCATCAGTGTGGGGACTGGAACACTATCAGTGTGAGACTGGAACACTATCAGTGTGGGGACTGGAACACGGTCAGTGTGAGACTGGAACACTCTCAGTGTGAGACTGGAATGCTGTCAGTGTGAGACTGGAACACTATCAGTGTGAGACTGGAACACTATCAGTGTGGGGACATGAACACTATCACTGTGAGACTGGAACACTATCAGTGTGGGGACAGGAACACTATCAGTGAGCGACTGGAACACTATCAGTGTAGGACTGGAACACTATCAGTGTGGGGACTGGAACACCATCAGTGTGAGACTGGAACACTCTCAGTGTGAGACTGGAATGCTATCAGTGTGAGACTGGAACACTTTCAGTGTGGGGGCAGGAACACGATCAGTGTGAGACTGGAACACTATCAGTGTGAGACTGGAACACTATCAGTGTGAGGCTGGAACACTATCAGTGTGAGACTGGAACACTCTCAGTGTGAGACTGGAATACTGTCAGTGTGAGACTGGAACACGATCAGTGTGAGACTGGAACACTATCAGTGTGAGACTGGAACACTATCAGTGTGGGGACAGGAACACTATCAGTGTGAGACTGGAACACTATCAGTGTGAGACTGGAATACTGTCAGTGTTAGACTGGAACACTATCAGTGTGAGACTGGAACACTTTCAGTGTGGGGGCAGGAACACTATCAGTGTGAGATTGGAACACTATCAGTGTGAGACTGGAACACTATCAGTGTGAGACTGGAACACTATCAGTGTGAGAGTTGAACACTATCAGTGTGGGGCCAGGAACACTGTCAGTGTGAAACAGGAACACTATCAGTGTGAGACTGGAACACTATCAGTGTGAGACTGGAACACTATCAGTGTGGGGACTGGAACATTATCCGTGTGAGACTGGAACGCTATCAGTGTGAGACTGGAACACTATCAGTGTGAGACTGGAACACTACCAGTGTGGGGACTGGAACACTATCAGTGAGCGACAGGAACACTATCAGTGTGGGGACTGGAACACTATCAGTGTGGGGACTGGAACACTATCAGTGTGAGACTGGAACACTATCAGTGTGAGACTGGAACACTATCAGTGTGGGGACATGAACACTATCACTGTGAGACTGGAACACTCTCAGTGTGAGACTGGAATGCTATCAGTGTGAGACTGGAACACTTTCAGTGTGGGGGCAGGAACACTATCAGTGTGAGACTGGAACACTATCAGTGTGAGACTGGAACACTATCAGTGTGAGGCTGGAACACTATCAGTGTGAGACTGGAACACTCTCAGTGTGAGACTGGAATATTGTCAGTGTGAGACTGGAACACGATCAGTGTGAGACTGGAACACTCTCAGTGTGAGACTGGAACACTATCAATGTGGGGACAGGAACACTATCAGTGTGAGACTGGAACACTATCAGTGTGAGACTGGAACACTATCAGTGTGGGGACTGGAACACTATTAGTGTGGGGACAGGAACACTATCAGTGAGCGACTGGAACACTATCAGTGTGAGACTGGAACACTATCAGTGTGAGACCAGAACAATATCAGTGTGGGACTGGAACACTCTCAGTGCGAGACTGGAACACTGTCAGTGTTGCACTGGAACACTATCAGTGTGGGGACTGGAACCCTCTCAGTGTGAGACTGGAATGCTATCAGTGTGGGACTGGAACACTATCAGTGTGAGACTGGAACATTATCAGTGTGGGGACTGGAACCCTCTCAGTGTGAGACTGGAACAGTATCAGTGTGAGACTGCAACACTATCAGTGTGAGACTAGAACACTATCAGTGTGAGACTGGAACACTATCAGTGAGGGGACTGCAACACTATCAGTGTGAGACTGGAACACTATCGGTGTGGGCACTGGAGCATTATCAGTGTGAGACTGGAACACTATCAGTGTGAGACTGGAACACTATCAGTGTGGGACTGGAACACTATCAGTGTGAGACTGGAACACTCTCAGTGTGAGACTGGAATGCTATCAGTGTGAGACTGGAACACTATCAGTGTGAGACTGGAACACTCTCAGTGTCAGACTGGAATACTATCAGTGTGAGACTGGAATACTATCAGTGTGAGACTGGAACAATATCAGTGTGAGACTGGAACACGATCAGTGTGTGACTGGAATACTATCAGTGTGGGACTGGAACACTATCAGTGTGGGGACAGGAACACTATCAGTGTGAGACAGGAACACTATCAGTGTGAGACTGGAACACTATCAGTGTTAGACTAGAACACTATCAGTGTTAGACTGGAACACTATCAGTGTGAGACTGGAACACTATCAGTGAGCGACTGGAACACTATCAGTGCGAGACTGGAACACTATCAGTGTGTGACTGGAACACTATCAGTGTGGGGACTGGAACACTATTAGTGTGGGGACAGGAACACTATCAGTGAGCGACTGGAACACTCTCAGTGTGAGACTGGAACACTATCAGTGTGGCGACTGGAACACTATCAGTGTGAGACTGGAACACTATCTGTGTGAGACTGGAGCACTATCAGTGTGGGGACTGGAACACTATCAGTGTGAGACTGGAACACTCTCAGTGTGGGGACTGGAACACTCTCAGTGTGGGGACTGGAACACTATCAGTGTGACACTGGAATACTATCAGTGAGAGGACTGGAACCCTCTCAGTGTGAGACAGGAACACGATCATTGAGCGACTGGAACACGATCAGCGTGAGACTGGAACACTATCAGTGTGGGGACAGGAACACTATCAGTGAGCGACTGGAACACTATCAGTGTGGGGACTGGAATACAATTAGTGTGGGGACAGGAACACTATCAGTGAGCGACTGGAACACTCTCAGTGTGGGACTGGAACACTATCAGTGTGGGGACAGGAACACTATCAGTGTGAGACAGGAACACTATCAGTGTGAGACTCGAACACTATCAGTGAGGGGACTGCAACACTATCAGTGTGAGACAGGAACACTATCAGTGTGAGACTCGAACACTATCAGTGAGGGGACTGCAACACTATCAGTGTTAGACCGGAAACTATCATTGTTAGACTGGAACACTATCAGTGTGAGAATGGAACACTATCAGTGTGAGACTGGAAAACTATCAGTGTGAGACTGGAACACTATCAGTGTGGGGACTGGAACACTATCAGTGTGAGACTGGAACACTATCAGTGTGAGACTGGAACACTCTCAGTGTGAGACTGGAATACTGTCAGTGTTAGACTGGAACACTATCAGTGTGAGACTGGAACACTTTCGGTGTGGGGGCAGGAACACTATCAGTGTGAGACTGGAACACTATCAGTGTGAGACTGGAACACTATCAGTGTGAGAGTTGAACACTATCAGTGTGGGGACAGGAACACTGTCAGTGTGAAACAGGAACACTATCAGTGTGAGACTGGAACACTATCAGTGTGAGACTGGAACACTATCAGTGTGGGGACTGGAACATTATCCGTGTGAGACTGGAACGCTATCAGTGTGAGACTGGAACACTATCAGTGTGAGACTGGAACACTACCAGTGTGGGGACTGGAACACTGTCAGTGAGCGACAGGAACACTATCAGTGTGGGGACTGGAACACTATTAGTGTGGGGACTGGAACACTATCAGTGTGAGACTGGAACACTATCAGTGTGGGGACTGGAACACTATTAGTGTGGGGACAGGAACACTATCAGTGAGCGACTGGAACACTATCAGTGTGGGGACTGGAATACAATTAGTGTGGGGACAGGAACACTATCAGTGAGCGACTGGAACACTCTCAGTGTGGGACTGGAACACTATCAGTGTGGGGACTGGAGCACTATCAGTGTGGGGACAGGAAAAGAATCAGTGTGAGATGGTAACACTATCAGTGTGGGGACAGGAACACTATCAGTGTGAGACAGGAACACTATCAGTGTGAGACTGGAACACTATCAGTGTGGGACTCGAACACTATCAGTGAGGGGACTGCAACACTATAAGTGTTAGACCGGAACACTATCAATGATAGACTGGAACACTATCAGTGTGAGAATGGAACACTATCAGTGTGAGACTGGAAAACTATCAGTGTGAGACTGGAACACTATCAGTGTGGGGACTGGAACACTATCAGTGTGAGACTGGAACACTATCAGTGTGAGACTGGAACACTCTCAGTGTGAGACTGGAATACTGTCAGTGTTAGACTGGAACACTATCAGTGTGAGACTGGAACACTTTCAGTGTGGGGGCAGGAACACTATCAGTGTGAGACTGGAACACTATCAGTGTGAGACTGGAACACTATCAGTGTGAGACTGGAACACTATCAGTGTGGGGACAGGAACAATGTCAGTGTGAAACAGGAACACTATCAGTGTGAGACTGGAACACTATCAGTGTGAGACTGGAACACTATCAGTGTGAGACTGGAACACTATCAGTGTGAGGCTGGAACACTCTCAGTGTGAGACTGGAATACTGTCAGTGTTAGACTGGAACACTATCAGTGTGAGACAGGAACACTATCAGTGTGGGGACATGAACACTATCAGTGTGGGACTGGAACGCTATCAGTGTGGGGACTGGAACACTATCAGTGTGAGGCTGGAACACTATCAGTGTGAGACTGGAACACTATCAGTGTGGGGACTGGAACACTATCAGTGTGAGACTGGAACACTCTCAGTGTGAGACTGGAACGCTGTCAGTGTGAGACTGGAACACTATCAGTGTGCGACTGGAACACTATCAGTGTGGGGACATGAACACTATCAGTGTGAGGCTGGAACACTATCAGTGTGAGACTGGAACACTCTCAGTGTGAGACTGGAATACTGTCAGTGTGAGACTGGAACACGATCAGTGTGAGACTGGAACACTATCAGTGTGAGACTGGAACACTATCAGTGTGGGGACAGGAACACTATCAGTGTGAGACTGGAACACTATCAGTGTGAGACTGGAATACTGTCAGTGTTAGACTGGAACACTATCAGTGTGAGACTGGAACACTTTCAGTGTGGGGGCAGGAACACTATCAGTGTGAGACAGGAACACTATCAGTGTGAGACTGGAACACTATCAGTGTGGGACTCGAACACTATCAGTGAGGGGACTGCAACACTATCAGTGTTAGACCGGAACACTATCAATGATAGACTGGAACACTATCAGTGTGAGAATGGAACACTATCAGTGTGAGACTGGAAAACTATCAGTGTGAGACTGGAACACTATCAGTGTGGGGACTGGAACACTATCAGTGTGAGACTGGAACACTATCAGTGTGAGACTGGAACACTCTCAGTGTGAGACTGGAATACTGTCAGTGTTAGACTGGAACACTATCAGTGTGAGACTGGAACACTTTCAGTGTGGGGGCAGGAACACTATCAGTGTGAGACTGGAACACTATCAGTGTGAGACTGGAACACTATCAGTGTGAGAGTTGAACACTATCAGTGTGGGGACAGGAACAATGTCAGTGTGAAACAGGAACACTATCAGTGTGAGACTGGAACACTATCAGTGTGAGACTGGAACACTATCAGTGTGAGACTGGAACACTCTCAGTGTGAGACTGGAATACTGTCAGTGTTAGACTGGAACACTATCAGTGTGAGACAGGAACACTATCAGTGTGGGGACATGAACACTATCAGTGTGGGACTGGAACGCTATCAGTGTGGGGACTGGAACACTATCAGTGTGAGGCTGGATCACTATCAGTGTGAGACTGGAACACTATCAGTGTGGGGACTGGAACACTATCAGTGTGAGACTGGAACACTCTCAGTGTGAGACTGGAATGCTGTCAGTGTGAGACTGGAACACTATCAGTGTGCGACTGGAACACTATCAGTGTGGGGACATGAACACTATCAGTGTGAGGCTGGAACACTATCAGTGTGAGACTGGAACACTCTCAGTGTGAGACTGGAATACTGTCAGTGTGAGACTGGAACACGATCAGTGTGAGACTGGAACACTATCAGTGTGAGACTGGAACACTATCAGTGTGGGGACAGGAACACTATCAGTGTGAGACTGGAACACTATCAGTGTGAGACTGGAATACTGTCAGTGTTAGACTGGAACACTATCAGTGTGAGACTGGAACACTTTCAGTGTGGGGGCAGGAACACTATCAGTGTGAGACTGGAACACTATCCGTGTGAGACTGGAACACTATCAGTGTGAGACTGGAACACTATCAGTGTGAGAGTTGAACACTATCAGTGTGGGGCCAGGAACACTGTCAGTGTGAAACAGGAACACTATCAGTGTGAGACTGGAACACTATCAGTGTGAGACTGGAACACTATCAGTGTGGGGACTGGAACATTATCCGTGTGAGACTGGAACGCTATCAGTGTGAGACTGGAATACTATCAGTGTGAGACTGGAACACTACCAGTGTGGGGACTGGAACACTATCAGTGAGCGACAGGAACACTATCAGTGTGGGGACTGGAACACTATTAGTGTGGGGACTGGAACACTATCAGTGTGAGACTGGAACACTATCAGTGTGAGACTGGAACACTATCAGTGTGGGGACATGAACACTATCACTGTGAGACTGGAACACTCTCAGTGTGAGACTGGAATGCTATCAGTGTGAGACTGGAACACTATCAGTGTGAGGCTGGAACACTATCAGTGTGAGACTGGAACACTCTCAGTGTGAGACTGGAATATTGTCAGTGTGAGACTGGAACACGATCAGTGTGAGACTGGAACACTATCAGTGTGAGGCTGGAACACTATCAGTGTGAGACTGGAACACTCTCAGTGTGAGACTGGAATATTGTCAGTGTGAGACTGGAACACGATCAGTGTGAGACTGGAATACTATCAGTGTGGGACTGGAACACTATCAGTGTGGGGACAGGAACACTATCAGTGTGAGACAGGAACACTATCAGTGTGAGACTGGAACACTATCAGTGTTAGACTAGAACACTATCAGTGTTAGACTGGAACACTATCAGTGTGAGACTGGAACACTATCAGTGAGCGACTGGAACACTATCAGTGCGAGACTGGAACACTATCAGTGTGAGACTGGAACACTATCAGTGTGGGGACTGGAACACTATTAGTGTGGGGACAGGAACACTATCAGTGAGCGACTGGAACACTCTCAGTGTGAGACTGGAACACTATCAGTGTGGCGACTGGAACACTATCAGTGTGAGACTGGAACACTATCTGTGTGAGACTGGAGCACTATCAGTGTGGGGACTGGAACACTATCAGTGTGAGACTGGAACACTCTCAGTGTGGGGACTGGAACACTATTAGTGTGGGGACAGGAACACTATCAGTGAGCGACTGGAACACTATCAGTGTGAGACTGGAACACTATCAGTGTGAGACCAGAACAATATCAGTGTGGGACTGGAACACTCTCAGTGCGAGACTGGAACACTGTCAGTGTTGCACTGGAACACTATCAGTGTGGGGACTGGAACCCTCTCAGTGTGAGACTGGAATGCTATCAGTGTGGGACTGGAACACTATCAGTGTGAGACTGGAACATTATCAGTGTGGGGACTGGAACCCTCTCAGTGTGAGACTGGAACAGTATCAGTGTGAGACTGCAACACTATCAGTGTGAGACTGGAACACTATCAGTGTGAGACTGGAACACTATCAGTGTGGGACTGGAACACTATCAGTGTGAGACTGGAACACTCTCAGTGTGAGACTGGAACGCTCTCAGTGTGAGACTGGAACACTATCAGTGTGAGACTGGAACACTCTCAGTGTCAGACTGGAATACTATCAGTGTGAGACTGGAATACTATCAGTGTGAGACTGGAACAATATCAGTGTGAGACTGGAACACGATCAGTGTGTGACTGGAATACTATCAGTGTGGGACTGGAACACTATCAGTGTGGGGACAGGAACACTATCAGTGTGAGACAGGAACACTATCAGTGTGAGACTGGAACACTATCAGTGTTAGACTAGAACACTATCAGTGTTAGACTGGAACACTATCAGTGTGAGACTGGAACACTATCAGTGAGCGACTGGAACACTATCAGTGCGAGACTGGAACACTATCAGTGTGAGACTGGAACACTATCAGTGTGGGGACTGGAACACTATTAGTGTGGGGACAGGAACACTATCAGTGAGCGACTGGAACACTCTCAGTGTGAGACTGGAACACTATCAGTGTGGCGACTGGAACACTATCAGTGTGAGACTGGAACACTATCTGTGTGAGACTGGAGCACTATCAGTGTGGGGACTGGAACACTATCAGTGTGAGACTGGAACACTCTCAGTGTGGGGACTGGAACACTCTCAGTGTGGGGACTGGAACACTATCAGTGTGACACTGGAATACTATCAGTGAGAGGACTGGAACCCTCTCAGTGTGAGACAGGAACACGATCATTGAGCGACTGGAACACGATCAGCGTGAGACTGGAACACTATCAGTGTGGGGACAGGAACACTATCAGTGAGCGACTGGAACACTATCCGTGTGAGAATGGAACACTATCAATGTGAGACTGGAACACTATCAGTGTGGGGACTGGAACACTATTAGTGTGGGGACAGGAACACTATCAGTGAGCGACTGGAACACTATCAGTGTGGGGACTGGAATACAATTAGTGTGGGGACAGGAACACTATCAGTGAGCGACTGGAACACTCTCAGTGTGGGACTGGAACACTATCAGTGTGGGGACTGGAGCACTATCAGTGTGGGGACAGGAAAAGAGTCAGTGTGAGACGGTAACACTATCAGTGTGGGGACAGGAACACTATCAGTGTGAGACAGGAACACTATCAGTGTGAGACTCGAACACTATCAGTGTGAGACTCGAACACTATCAGTGAGGGGACTGCAACACTATCAGTGTTAGACCGGAACACTATCATTGTTAGACTGGAACACTATCAGTGTGAGAATGGAACACGATCAGTGTGAGACTGGAAAACTATCAGTGTGAGACTGCAACACTATCAGTGTGGGGACTGGAACACTATCAGTGTGAGACTGGAACACTCTCAGTGTGAGACTGGAATACTATCAGTGTGAGACTGGAACACTACCAGTGTGGGGACTGGAACACTATCAGTGAGCGACAGGAACACTATCAGTGTGAGACTGGAACACTCTCAGTGTGAGACTGGAATACTGTCAGTGTTAGACTGGAACACTATCAGTGTGAGACTGGAACACTTTCAGTGTGGGGGCAGGAACACTATCAGTGTGAGACTGGAACACTATCAGTGTGAGACTGGAACACTATCAGTGTGAGAGTTGAACACTATCAGTGTGGGGACAGGAACAATGTCAGTGTGAAACAGGAACACTATCAGTGTGAGACTGGAACACTATCAGTGTGAGACTGGAACACTATCAGTGTGAGACTGGAACACTCTCAGTGTGAGACTGGAATACTGTCAGTGTTAGACTGGAACACTATCAGTGTGAGACAGGAACACTATCAGTGTGGGGACATGAACACTATCAGTGTGGGACTGGAACGCTATCAGTGTGGGGACTGGAACACTATCAGTGTGAGGCTGGAACACTATCAGTGTGAGACTGGAACACTATCAGTGTGGGGACTGGAACACTATCAGTGTGAGACTGGAACACTCTCAGTGTGAGACTGGAATGCTGTCAGTGTGAGACTGGAACACTATCAGTGTGCGACTGGAACACTATCAGTGTGGGGACATGAACACTATCAGTGTGAGGCTGGAACACTATCAGTGTGAGACTGGAACACTCTCAGTGTGAGACTGGAATACTGTCAGTGTGAGACTGGAAAACGATCAGTGTGAGACTGGAACACTATCAGTGTGAGACTGGAACACTATCAGTGTGGGGACAGGAACATTTTAAGTGTGAGACTGGAACACTATCAGTGTGAGACTGGAATACTGTCAGTGTTAGACTGGAACACTATCAGTGTGAGACTGGAACACTTTCAGTGTGGGGGCAGGAACACTATCAGTGTGAGACTGGAACACTATCAGTGTGAGACTGGAACAATATCAGTGTGAGACTGGAACACTATCAGTGTGAGAGTTGAACACTATCAGTGTGGGGCCAGGAACACTGTCAGTGTGAAACAGGAACACTATCAGTGTGAGACTGGAACACTATCAGTGTGAGACTGGAACACTATCAGTGTGGGGACTGGAACATTATCCGTGTGAGACTGGAACGCTATCAGTGTGAGACTGGAATACTATCAGTGTGAGACTGGAACACTACCAGTGTGGGGACTGGAACACTATCAGTGAGCGACAGGAACACTATCAGTGTGGGGACTGGAACACTATTAGTGTGGGGACTGGAACACTATCAGTGTGAGACTGGAACACTATCAGTGTGAGACTGGAACACTATCAGTGTGGGGACATGAACACTATCACTGTGAGACTGGAACACTCTCAGTGTGAGACTGGAATGCTATCAGTGTGAGACTGGAACACTTTCAGTGTGGGGCAGGAACACTATCAGTGTGAGACTGGAACACTATCAGTGTGAGACTGGAACACTATCAGTGTGAGGCTGGAACACTATCAGTGTGAGACTGGAACACTCTCAGTGTGAGACTGGAATATTGTCAGTGTGAGACTGGAACACGATCAGTGTGAGACTGGAACACTATCAGTGTTAGACTGGAACACTATCAATGTGGGGACAGGAACACTATCAGTGTGAGACTGGAACACTATCAGTGTGAGACTGGAACACTATCAGTGTGGGGACTGGAACACTATTAGTGTGGGGACAGGAACACTATCAGTGAGCGACTGGAACACTATCAGTGTGAGACTGGAACACTATCAGTGAGCGACTGGAACACTATCAGTGCGAGACTGGAACACTATCAGTGTGAGACTGGAACACTATCAGTGTGGGGACTGGAACACTATTAGTGTGGGGACAGGAACACTATCAGTGAGCGACTGGAACACTCTCAGTGTGAGACTGGAACACTATCAGTGTGGCGACTGGAACACTATCAGTGTGAGACTGGAACACTATCTGTGTGAGACTGGAGCACTATCAGTGTGGGGACTGGAACACTATCAGTGTGAGACTGGAATACTCTCAGTGTGGGGACTGGAACACTATTAGTGTGGGGACAGGAACACTATCAGTGAGCGACTGGAACACTATCAGTGTGGGGACTGGAACACTATTAGTGTGGGGACTGGAACACTATCAGTGTGAGACTGGAACACTATCAGTGTGAGACTGGAACACTATCAGTGTGGGGACATGAACACTATCACTGTGAGACTGGAACACTCTCAGTGTGAGACTGGAATGCTATCAGTGTGAGACTGGAACACTTTCAGTGTGGGGGCAGGAACACTATCAGTGTGAGACTGGAACACTATCAGTGTGAGACTGGAACACTATCAGTGTGAGGCTGGAACACTATCAGTGTGAGACTGGAACACTCTCAGTGTGAGACTGGAATATTGTCAGTGTGAGACTGGAACACGATCAGTGTGAGACTGGAACACTATCAGTGTTAGACTGGAACACTATCAATGTGGGGACAGGAACACTATCAGTGTGAGACTGGAACACTATCAGTGTGAGACTGGAACACTATCAGTGTGGGGACTGGAACACTATTAGTGTGGGGACAGGAACACTATCAGTGAGCGACTGGAACACTATCAGTGTGAGACTGGAACACTATCAGTGAGCGACTGGAACACTATCAGTGCGAGACTGGAACACTATCAGTGTGAGACTGGAACACTATCAGTGTGGGGACTGGAACACTATTAGTGTGGGGACAGGAACACTATCAGTGAGCGACTGGAACACTCTCAGTGTGAGACTGGAACACTATCAGTGTAGCGACTGGAACACTATCAGTATGAGACTGAAACACTATCTGTATGAGACTGGAGCACTATCAGTGTGGGGACTGGAACACTATCAGTGTGAGACTGGAACACTCTCAGTGTGGGGACTGGAACACTATTAGTGTGGGGACAGGAACACTATCAGTGAGCGACTGGAACACTATCAGTGTGAGACTGGAACACTATCAGTGTGAGACCAGAACAATATCAGTGTGGGACTGGAACACTCTCAGTGCGAGACTGGAACACTGTCAGTGTTGCACTGGAACACTATCAGTGTGGGGACTGGAACCCTCTCAGTGTGAGACTGGAATGCTATCAGTGTGGGACTGGAACACTATCAGTGTGAGACTGGAACATTATCAGTGTGGGGACTGGAACCCTCTCAGTGTGAGACTGGAACAGTATCAGTGTGAGACTGCAACACTATCAGTGTGAGACTGGAACACTATCAGTGTGAGACTGGAACACTATCAGTGTGGGACTGGAACACTATCAGTGTGAGACTGGAACACTCTCAGTGTGAGACTGGAACGCTCTCAGTGTGAGACTGGAACACTATCAGTGTGAGACTGGAACACTCTCAGTGTCAGACTGGAATACTATCAGTGTGAGACTGGAATACTATCAGTGTGAGACTGGAACAATATCAGTGTGAGACTGGAACACGATCAGTGTGTGACTGGAATACTATCAGTGTGGGACTGGAACACTATCAGTGTGGGGACAGGAACACTATCAGTGTGAGACAGGAACACTATCAGTGTGAGACTGGAACACTATCAGTGTTAGACTAGAACACTATCAGTGTTAGACTGGAACACTATCAGTGTGAGACTGGAACACTATCAGTGAGCGACTGGAACACTATCAGTGCGAGACTGGAACACTATCAGTGTGAGACTGGAACACTATCAGTGTGGGGACTGGAACACTATTAGTGTGGGGACAGGAACACTATCAGTGAGCGACTGGAACACTCTCAGTGTGAGACTGGAACACTATCAGTGTGGCGACTGGAACACTATCAGTGTGAGACTGGAACACTATCTGTGTGAGACTGGAGCACTATCAGTGTGGGGACTGGAACACTATCAGTGTGAGACTGGAACACTCTCAGTGTGGGGACTGGAACACTCTCAGTGTGGGGACTGGAACACTATCAGTGTGACACTGGAATACTATCAGTGAGAGGACTGGAACCCTCTCAGTGTGAGACAGGAACACGATCATTGAGCGACTGGAACACGATCAGCGTGAGACTGGAACACTATCAGTGTGGGGACAGGAACACTATCAGTGAGCGACTGGAACACTATCCGTGTGAGAATGGAACACTATCAATGTGAGACTGGAACACTATCAGTGTGGGGACTGGAACACTATTAGTGTGGGGACAGGAACACTATCAGTGAGCGACTGGAACACTATCAGTGTGGGGACTGGAATACAATTAGTGTGGGGACAGGAACACTATCAGTGAGCGACTGGAACACTCTCAGTGTGGGACTGGAACACTATCAGTGTGGGGACTGGAGCACTATCAGTGTGGGGACAGGAAAAGAGTCAGTGTGAGACGGTAACACTATCAGTGTGGGGACAGGAACACTATCAGTGTGAGACAGGAACACTCTCAGTGTGAGACTCGAACACTATCAGTGTGAGACTCAAACACTATCAGTGAGGGGACTGCAACACTATCAGTGTTAGACCGGAACACTATCATTGTTAGACTGGAACACTATCAGTGTGAGAATGGAACACGATCAGTGTGAGACTGGAAAACTATCAGTGTGAGACTGCAACACTATCAGTGTGGGGACTGGAACACTATCAGTGTGAGACTGGAACACTCTCAGTGTGAGACTGGAATACTATCAGTGTGAGACTGGAACACTACCAGTGTGGGGACTGGAACACTATCAGTGAGCGACAGGAACACTATCAGTGTTAGACCGGAACACTATCATTGTTAGACTGGAACACTATCAGTGTGAGAATGGAACACGATCAGTGTGAGACTGGAAAACTATCAGTGTGAGACTGCAACACTATCAGTGTGGGGACTGGAACACTATCAGTGTGAGACTGGAACACTCTCAGTGTGAGACTGGAATACTATCAGTGTGAGACTGGAACACTACCAGTGTGGGGACTGGAACACTATCAGTGAGCGACAGGAACACTATCAGTGTGAGACTGGAACACTCTCAGTGTGAGACTGGAATACTGTCAGTGTTAGACTGGAACACTATCAGTGTGAGACTGGAACACTTTCAGTGTGGGGGCAGGAACACTATCAGTGTGGGACTGGAACACTATCAGTGTGGGGACAGGAACACTATCAGTGTGAGACAGGAACACTATCAGTGTGAGACTGGAACACTATCAGTGTTAGACTAGAACACTATCAGTGTTAGACTGGAACACTATCAGTGTGAGACTGGAACACTATCAGTGAGCGACTGGAACACTATCAGTGCGAGACTGGAACACTATCAGTGTGAGACTGGAACACTATCAGTGTGGGGACTGGAACACTATTAGTGTGGGGACAGGAACACTATCAGTGAGCGACTGGAACACTCTCAGTGTGAGACTGGAACACTATCAGTGTGGCGACTGGAACACTATCAGTGTGAGACTGGAACACTATCTGTGTGAGACTGGAGCACTATCAGTGTGGGGACTGGAACACTATCAGTGTGAGACTGGAACACTCTCAGTGTGGGGACTGGAACACTCTCAGTGTGGGGACTGGAACACTATCAGTGTGACACTGGAATACTATCAGTGAGAGGACTGGAACCCTCTCAGTGTGAGACAGGAACACGATCATTGAGCGACTGGAACACGATCAGCGTGAGACTGGAACACTATCAGTGTGGGGACAGGAACACTATCAGTGAGCGACTGGAACACTATCCGTGTGAGAATGGAACACTATCAATGTGAGACTGGAACACTATCAGTGTGGGGACTGGAACACTATTAGTGTGGGGACAGGAACACTATCAGTGAGCGACTGGAACACTATCAGTGTGGGGACTGGAATACAATTAGTGTGGGGACAGGAACACTATCAGTGAGCGACTGGAACACTCTCAGTGTGGGACTGGAACACTATCAGTGTGGGGACTGGAGCACTATCAGTGTGGGGACAGGAAAAGAGTCAGTGTGAGACGGTAACACTATCAGTGTGGGGACAGGAACACTATCAGTGTGAGACAGGAACACTATCAGTGTGAGACTCGAACACTATCAGTGTGAGACTCGAACACTATCAGTGAGGGGACTGCAACACTATCAGTGTTAGACCGGAACACTATCATTGTTAGACTGGAACACTATCAGTGTGAGAATGGAACACGATCAGTGTGAGACTGGAAAACTATCAGTGTGAGACTGCAACACTATCAGTGTGGGGACTGGAACACTATCAGTGTGAGACTGGAACACTCTCAGTGTGAGACTGGAATACTATCAGTGTGAGACTGGAACACTACCAGTGTGGGGACTGGAACACTATCAGTGAGCGACAGGAACACTATCAGTGTGAGACTGGAACACTCTCAGTGTGAGACTGGAATACTGTCAGTGTTAGACTGGAACACTATCAGTGTGAGACTGGAACACTTTCAGTGTGGGGGCAGGAACACTATCAGTGTGAGACTGGAACACTATCAGTGTGAGACTGGAACACTATCAGTGTGAGAGTTGAACACTATCAGTGTGGGGACAGGAACAATGTCAGTGTGAAACAGGAACACTATCAGTGTGAGACTGGAACACTATCAGTGTGAGACTGGAACACTATCAGTGTGAGACTGGAACACTCTCAGTGTGAGACTGGAATACTGTCAGTGTTAGACTGGAACACTATCAGTGTGAGACAGGAACACTATCAGTGTGGGGACATGAACACTATCAGTGTGGGACTGGAACGCTATCAGTGTGGGGACTGGAACACTATCAGTGTGAGGCTGGAACACTATCAGTGTGAGACTGGAACACTATCAGTGTGGGGACTGGAACACTATCAGTGTGAGACTGGAACACTCTCAGTGTGAGACTGGAATGCTGTCAGTGTGAGACTGGAACACTATCAGTGTGCGACTGGAACACTATCAGTGTGGGGACATGAACACTATCAGTGTGAGGCTGGAACACTATCAGTGTGAGACTGGAACACTCTCAGTGTGAGACTGGAATACTGTCAGTGTGAGACTGGAAAACGATCAGTGTGAGACTGGAACACTATCAGTGTGAGACTGGAACACTATCAGTGTGGGGACAGGAACATTTTAAGTGTGAGACTGGAACACTATCAGTGTGAGACTGGAATACTGTCAGTGTTAGACTGGAACACTATCAGTGTGAGACTGGAACACTTTCAGTGTGGGGGCAGGAACACTATCAGTGTGAGACTGGAACACTATCAGTGTGAGACTGGAACAATATCAGTGTGAGACTGGAACACTATCAGTGTGAGAGTTGAACACTATCAGTGTGGGGCCAGGAACACTGTCAGTGTGAAACAGGAACACTATCAGTGTGAGACTGGAACACTATCAGTGTGAGACTGGAACACTATCAGTGTGGGGACTGGAACATTATCCGTGTGAGACTGGAACGCTATCAGTGTGAGACTGGAATACTATCAGTGTGAGACTGGAACACTACCAGTGTGGGGACTGGAACACTATCAGTGAGCAACAGGAACACTATCAGTGTGGGGACTGGAACACTATTAGTGTGGGGACTGGAACACTATCAGTGTGAGACTGGAACACTATCAGTGTGAGACTGGAACACTATCAGTGTGGGGACATGAACACTATCACTGTGAGACTGGAACACTCTCAGTGTGAGACTGGAATGCTATCAGTGTGAGACTGGAACACTTTCAGTGTGGGGGCAGGAACACTATCAGTGTGAGACTGGAACACTATCAGTGTGAGACTGGAACACTATCAGTGTGAGGCTGGAACACTATCAGTGTGAGACTGGAACACTCTCAGTGTGAGACTGGAATATTGTCAGTGTGAGACTGGAACACGATCAGTGTGAGACTGGAACACTATCAGTGTTAGACTGGAACACTATCAATGTGGGGACAGGAACACTATCAGTGTGAGACTGGAACACTATCAGTGTGAGACTGGAACACTATCAGTGTGGGGACTGGAACACTATTAGTGTGGGGACAGGAACACTATCAGTGAGCGACTGGAACACTATCAGTGTGAGACTGGAACACTATCAGTGAGCGACTGGAACACTATCAGTGCGAGACTGGAACACTATCAGTGTGAGACTGGAACACTATCAGTGTGGGGACTGGAACACTATTAGTGTGGGGACAGGAACACTATCAGTGAGCGACTGGAACACTCTCAGTGTGAGACTGGAACACTATCAGTGTGGCGACTGGAACACTATCAGTGTGAGACTGGAACACTATCTGTGTGAGACTGGAGCACTATCAGTGTGGGGACTGGAACACTATCAGTGTGAGACTGGAACACTCTCAGTGTGGGGACTGGAACACTATTAGTGTGGGGACAGGAACACTATCAGTGAGCGACTGGAACACTATCAGTGTGGGGACTGGAACACTATTAGTGTGGGGACTGGAACACTATCAGTGTGAGACTGGAACACTATCAGTGTGAGACTGGAACACTATCAGTGTGGGGACATGAACACTATCACTGTGAGACTGGAACACTCTCAGTGTGAGACTGGAATGCTATCAGTGTGAGACTGGAACACTTTCAGTGTGGGGGCAGGAACACTATCAGTGTGAGACTGGAACACTATCAGTGTGAGACTGGAACACTATCAGTGTGAGGCTGGAACACTATCAGTGTGAGACTGGAACACTCTCAGTGTGAGACTGGAATATTGTCAGTGTGAGACTGGAACACGATCAGTGTGAGACTGGAACACTATCAGTGTTAGACTGGAACACTATCAATGTGGGGACAGGAACACTATCAGTGTGAGACTGGAACACTATCAGTGTGAGACTGGAACACTATCAGTGTGGGGACTGGAACACTATTAGTGTGGGGACAGGAACACTATCAGTGAGCGACTGGAACACTATCAGTGTGAGACTGGAACACTATCAGTGAGCGACTGGAACACTATCAGTGCGAGACTGGAACACTATCAGTGTGAGACTGGAACACTATCAGTGTGGGGACTGGAACACTATTAGTGTGGGGACAGGAACACTATCAGTGAGCGACTGGAACACTCTCAGTGTGAGACTGGAACACTATCAGTGTGGCGACTGGAACACTATCAGTGTGAGACTGGAACACTATCTGTGTGAGACTGGAGCACTATCAGTGTGGGGACTGGAACACTATCAGTGTGAGACTGGAACACTCTCAGTGTGGGGACTGGAACACTATTAGTGTGGGGACAGGAACACTATCAGTGAGCGACTGGAACACTATCAGTGTGAGACTGGAACACTATCAGTGTGAGACCAGAACAATATCAGTGTGGGACTGGAACACTCTCAGTGCGAGACTGGAACACTGTCAGTGTTGCACTGGAACACTATCAGTGTGGGGACTGGAACCCTCTCAGTGTGAGACTGGAATGCTATCAGTGTGGGACTGGAACACTATCAGTGTGAGACTGGAACATTATCAGTGTGGGGACTGGAACCCTCTCAGTGTGAGACTGGAACAGTATCAGTGTGAGACTGCAACACTATCAGTGTGAGACTGGAACACTATCAGTGTGAGACTGGAACACTATCAGTGTGGGACTGGAACACTATCAGTGTGAGACTGGAACACTCTCAGTGTGAGACTGGAACGCTCTCAGTGTGAGACTGGAACACTATCAGTGTGAGACTGGAACACTCTCAGTGTCAGACTGGAATACTATCAGTGTGAGACTGGAATACTATCAGTGTGAGACTGGAACAATATCAGTGTGAGACTGGAACACGATCAGTGTGTGACTGGAATACTATCAGTGTGGGACTGGAACACTATCAGTGTGGGGACAGGAACACTATCAGTGTGAGACAGGAACACTATCAGTGTGAGACTGGAACACTATCAGTGTTAGACTAGAACACTATCAGTGTTAGACTGGAACACTATCAGTGTGAGACTGGAACACTATCAGTGAGCGACTGGAACACTATCAGTGCGAGACTGGAACACTATCAGTGTGAGACTGGAACACTATCAGTGTGGGGACTGGAACACTATTAGTGTGGGGACAGGAACACTATCAGTGAGCGACTGGAACACTCTCAGTGTGAGACTGGAACACTATCAGTGTGGCGACTGGAACACTATCAGTGTGAGACTGGAACACTCTCAGTGTCAGACTGGAATACTATCAGTGTGAGACTGGAATACTATCAGTGTGAGACTGGAACAATATCAGTGTGAGACTGGAACACGATCAGTGTGTGACTGGAATACTATCAGTGTGGGACTGGAACACTATCAGTGTGGGGACAGGAACACTATCAGTGTGAGACAGGAACACTATCAGTGTGAGACTGGAACACTATCAGTGTTAGACTAGAACACTATCAGTGTTAGACTGGAACACTATCAGTGTGAGACTGGAACACTATCAGTGAGCGACTGGAACACTATCAGTGCGAGACTGGAACACTATCAGTGTGAGACTGGAACACTATCAGTGTGGGGACTGGAACACTATTAGTGTGGGGACAGGAACACTATCAGTGAGCGACTGGAACACTCTCAGTGTGAGACTGGAACACTATCAGTGTGGCGACTGGAACACTATCAGTGTGAGACTGGAACACTATCTGTGTGAGACTGGAGCACTATCAGTGTGGGGACTGGAACACTATCAGTGTGAGACTGGAACACTCTCAGTGTGGGGACTGGAACACTCTCAGTGTGGGGACTGGAACACTATCAGTGTGACACTGGAATACTATCAGTGAGAGGACTGGAACCCTCTCAGTGTGAGACAGGAACACGATCATTGAGCGACTGGAACACGATCAGCGTGAGACTGGAACACTATCAGTGTGGGGACAGGAACACTATCAGTGAGCGACTGGAACACTATCCGTGTGAGAATGGAACACTATCAATGTGAGACTGGAACACTATCAGTGTGGGGACTGGAACACTATTAGTGTGGGGACAGGAACACTATCAGTGAGCGACTGGAACACTATCAGTGTGGGGACTGGAATACAATTAGTGTGGGGACAGGAACACTATCAGTGAGCGACTGGAACACTCTCAGTGTGGGACTGGAACACTATCAGTGTGGGGACTGGAGCACTATCAGTGTGGGGACAGGAAAAGAGTCAGTGTGAGACGGTAACACTATCAGTGTGGGGACAGGAACACTATCAGTGTGAGACAGGAACACTATCAGTGTGAGACTGGAACACTATCAGTGTGAGACTCGAACACTATCAGTGAGGGGACTGCAACACTATCAGTGTTAGACCGGAACACTATCATTGTTAGACTGGAACACTATCAGTGTGAGAATGGAACACGATCAGTGTGAGACTGGAAAACTATCAGTGTGAGACTGCAACACTATCAGTGTGGGGACTGGAACACTATCAGTGTGAGACTGGAACACTCTCAGTGTGAGACTGGAATACTGTCAGTGTTAGACTGGAACACTATCAGTGTGAGACTGGAACACTTTCGGTGTGGGGGCAGGAACACTATCAGTGTGAGACTGGAACACTATCAGTGTGAGACTGGAACACTATCAGTGTGAGAGTTGAACACTATCAGTGTGGGGACAGGAACACTGTCAGTGTGAAACAGGAACACTATCAGTGTGAGACTGGAACACTATCAGTGTGAGACTGGAACACTATCAGTGAGGGGACTGGAACATTATCCGTGTGAGACTGGAACGCTATCAGTGTGGGGACTGGAACACTATCAGTGTGAGACTGGAACACTATCAGTGTGGGGACTGGAACACTATTAGTGTGGGGACAGGAACACTATCAGTGAGCGACTGGAACACTATTAGTGTGGGGACAGGAACACTATCAGTGAGCGACTGGAACACTATCAGTGTGGGGACTGGAATACAATTAGTGTGGGGACAGGAACACCATCAGTGAGCGACTGGAACACTCTCAGTGTGGGACTGGAACACTATCAGTGTGGGGACTGGAGCACTATCAGTGTGGGGACAGGAAAAGAATCAGTGTGGGGACTGGAACACTATCTGTGTGAGACTGGAACACTATCAGTGTGAGACTGGAACACTCTCAGTGTGAGACTGGAATACTGTCAGTGTTAGACTGGAACACTATCAGTGTGAGACTGGAACACTTTCAGTGTGGGGGCAGGAACACTATCAGTGTGAGACTGGAACACTATCAGTGTGAGACTGGAACACTATCAGTGTGAGAGTTGAACACTATCAGTGTGGGGACAGGAACACTGTCAGTGTGAAACAGGAACACTATCAGTGTGAGACTGGAACACTATCAGTGTGAGACTGGAACACTATCAGTGTGGGGACTGGAACATTATCCGTGTGAGACTGGAACGCTATCAGTGTGGGGACTGGAACACTATCAGTGTTAGACTGGAACACTATCAATGTGGGGACAGGAACACCATCAGTGTGAGACTGGAACACTATCAGTGTGAGACTGGAACACTATCAGTGTGGGGACTGGAACACTATTAGTGTGGGGACAGGAACACTATCAGTGAGCGACTGGAACACTATCAGTGTGAGACTGGAACACTTTCAGTGTGGGGGCAGGAACACTATCAGTGTGAGACTGGAACACTATCAGTGTGAGACTGGAACACTATCAGTGTGAGAGTTGAACACTATCAGTGTGGGGACTGGAACATTATCCGTGTGAGACTGGAACGCTATCAGTGTGAGACTGGAATACTATCAGTGTGAGACTGGAACACTACCAGTGTGGGGACTGGAACACTATCAGTGAGCGACAGGAACACTATCAGTGTGGGGACTGGAACACTATTAGTGTGGGGACTGGAACACTATCAGTGTGAGACTGGAACACTATCAGTGTGAGACTGGAACACTATCAGTGTGGGGACATGAACACTATCACTGTGAGACTGGAACACTCTCAGTGTGAGACTGGAATGCTATCAGTGTGAGACTGGAACACTTTCAGTGTGGGGGCAGGAACACTATCAGTGTGAGACTGGAACACGATCAGTGTGAGACTGGAACACTATCAGTGTGAGGCTGGAACACTATCAGTGTGAGACTGGAACACTCTCAGTGTGAGACTGGAATATTGTCAGTGTGAGACTGGAACACGATCAGTGTGAGACTGGAACACTATCAGTGTTAGACTGGAACACTATCAATGTGGGGACAGGAACACTATCAGTGTGAGACTGGAACACTATCAGTGTGAGACTGGAACACTATCAGTGTGGGGACTGGAACACTATTAGTGTGGGGACAGGAACACTATCAGTGAGCGACTGGAACACTATCAGTGTGAGACTGGAACACTATCAGTGTGAGACCAGAACAATATCAGTGTGGGACTGGAACACTCTCAGTGCGAGACTGGAACACTGTCAGTGTTGCACTGGAACACTATCAGTGTGGGGACTGGAACCCTCTCAGTGTGAGACTGGAATGCTATCAGTGTGGGACTGGAACACTATCAGTGTGAGACTGGAACATTATCAGTGTGGGGACTGGAACCCTCTCAGTGTGAGACTGGAACAGTATCAGTGTGAGACTGCAACACTATCAGTGTGAGACTGGAACACTATCAGTGTGAGACTGGAACACTATCAGTGTGGGACTGGAACACGATCAGTGTGAGGCTGGAACACTCTCAGTGTGAGACTGGAACGCTATCAGTGTGAGACTGGAACACTATCAGTGTGAGACTGGAACACTCTCAGTGTCAGACTGGAATACTATCAGTGTGAGACTGGAATACTATCAGTGTGAGACTGGAACAATATCAGTGTGAGACTGGAACACGATCAGTGTGTGACTGGAATACTATCAGTGTGGGGACAGGAACACTATCAGTGTGAGACAGGAACACTATCAGTGTGAGACTGGAACACTATCAGTGTTAGACTAGAACACTATCAGTGTTAGACTGGAACACTATCAGTGTGAGACTGGAACACTATCAGTGAGCGACTGGAACACTATCAGTGCGAGACTGGAACACTATCAGTGTGAGACTGGAACACTATCAGTGTGGGGACTGGAACACTATTAGTGTGGGGACAGGAACACTATCAGTGAGCGACTGGAACACTCTCAGTGTGAGACTGGAACACTATCAGTGTGGCGACTGGAACACTATCAGTGTGAGACTGGAACACTATCTGTGTGAGACTGGAGCACTATCAGTGTGGGGACTGGAACACTATCAGTGTGAGACTGGAACACTCTCAGTGTGGGGACTGGAACACTCTCAGTGTGGGGACTGGAACACTATCAGTGTGACACTGGAATACTATCAGTGAGAGGACTGGAACCCTCTCAGTGTGAGACAGGAACACGATCATTGAGCGACTGGAACACGATCAGCGTGAGACTGGAACACTATCAGTGTGGGGACAGGAACACTATCAGTGAGCGACTGGAACACTATCCGTGTGAGAATGGAACACTATCAATGTGAGACTGGAACACTATCAGTGTGGGGACTGGAACACTATTAGTGTGGGGACAGGAACACTATCAGTGAGCGACTGGAACACTATCAGTGTGGGGACTGGAATACAATTAGTGTGGGGACAGGAACACTATCAGTGAGCGACTGGAACACTCTCAGTGTGGGACTGGAACACTATCAGTGTGGGGACTGGAGCACTATCAGTGTGGGGACAGGAAAAGAGTCAGTGTGAGACGGTAACACTATCAGTGTGGGGACAGGAACACTATCAGTGTGAGACAGGAACACTATCAGTGTGAGACTCGAACACTATCAGTGTGAGACTCGAACACTATAAGTGAGGGGACTGCAACACTATCAGTGTTAGACCGGAACACTATCATTGTTAGACTGGAACACTATCAGTGTGAGAATGGAACACTATCAGTGTGAGACTGGAAAACTATCAGTGTGAGACTGGAACACTATCAGTGTGGGGACTGGAACACTATCAGTGTGAGACTGGAACACTCTCAGTGTGAGACTGGAATACTGTCAGTGTTAGACTGGAACACTATCAGTGTGAGACTGGAACACTTTCGGTGTGGGGGCAGGAACACTATCAGTGTGAGACTGGAACACTATCAGTGTGAGACTGGAACACTATCAGTGTGAGAGTTGAACACTATCAGTGTGGGGACAGGAACACTGTCAGTGTGAAACAGGAACACTATCAGTGTGAGACTGGAACACTATCAGTGTGAGACTGGAACACTATCAGTGTGGGGACTGGAACATTATCCGTGTGAGACTGGAACGCTATCAGTGTGGGGACTGGAACACTATCAGTGTGAGACTGGAACACTATCAGTGTGGGGACTGGAACACTATTAGTGTGGGGACAGGAACACTATCAGTGAGCGACTGGAACACTATCAGTGTGGGGACTGGAATACAATTAGTGTGGGGACAGGAACACTATCAGTGAGCGACTGGAACACTCTCAGTGTGGGACTGGAACACTATCAGTGTGGGGACTGGAGCACTATCAGTGTGGGGACAGGAACACTATCAGTGTGAGACAGGAACACTATCAGTGTGAGACTGGAACACTATCAGTGTGAGACTCGAACACTATCAGTGAGGGGACTGCAACACTATCAGTGTTAGACCGGAACACTATCAATGATAGACTGGAACACTATCAGTGTGAGAATGGAACACTATCAGTGTGAGACTGGAAAACTATCAGTGTGAGACTGGAACACTATCAGTGTGGGGACTGGAACACTATCAGTGTGAGACTGGAACACTATCAGTGTGAGACTGGAACACTCTCAGTGTGAGACTGGAATACTGTCAGTGTTAGACTGGAACACTATCAGTGTGAGACTGGAACACTTTCAGTGTGAGACTGGAACACTATCAGTGTGAGAGTTGAACACTATCAGTGTGGGGACAGGAACACTGTCAGTGTGAAACAGGAACACTATCAGTGTGAGACTGGAACACTATCAGTGTGAGACTGGAACACTATCAGTGTGGGGACTGGAACATTATCCGTGTGAGACTGGAACGCTATCAGTGTGGGGACTGGAACACTATCAGTGTGGGGACTGGAATACAATTAGTGTGGGGACAGGAACACTATCAGTGAGCGACTGGAACACTCTCAGTGTGGGACTGGAGCACTATCAGTGTGGGGACTGGAGCACTATCAGTGTGGGGACAGGAAAAGAATCAGTGTGCGACGGTAAAACTATCAGTGTGGGGACAGGAACACTATCAGTGTGAGACAGGAACACTATCAGTGTGAGACTGGAACACTATCAGTGTGAGACTCGAACACTATCAGTGAGGGGACTGCAATACTATCAGTGTTAGACCGGAACACTATCAATGATAGACTGGAACACTATCAGTGTGAGACTGGAACACTATCAGTGTGGGGACTGGAACACTATCAGTGTGAGACTGGAACACTATCAGTGTGAGACTGGAACACTCTCAGTGTGAGACTGGAATACTGTCAGTGTTAGACTGGAACACTATCAGTGTGAGACTGGAACACTTTCAGTGTGGGGGCAGGAACACTATCAGTGTGAGACTGGAACACTATCAGTGTGAGACTGGAACACTATCAGTGTGAGAGTTGAACACTATCAGTGTGGGGACAGGAACACTGTCAGTGTGAAACAGGAACACTATCAGTGTGAGACTGGAACACTATCAGTGTGAGACTGGAACACTATCAGTGTGGGGACTGGAACATTATCCGTGTGAGACTGGAACGCTATCAGTGTGGGGACTGGAACACTATCAGTGTGAGACTGGAACACTATCAGTGTGGGGACTGGAACACCATTAGTGTGGGGACAGGAACACTATCAGTGAGCGACTGGAACACTATCAGTGTGGGGACTGGAATACAATTAGTGTGGGGACAGGAACACTATCAGTGAGCGACTGGAACACTCTCAGTGTGGGACTGGAACACTATCAGTGTGGGGACAGGAAAAGAATCAGTGTGCGACGGTAACACTATCAGTGTGGGGACAGGAACACTATCAGTGTGAGACAGGAACACTATCAGTGTGAGATTGGAACACTATCAGTGTGAGACTCGAACACTATCAGTGAGGGGACTGCAACACTATCAGTGTTAGACCGGAACACTATCAATGATAGACTGGAACACTATCAGTGTGAGAATGGAACACTATCAGTGTGAGACTGGAAAACTATCAGTGTGAGACTGGAACACTATCAGTGTGGGGACTGGAACACTATCAGTGTGAGACTGGAACACTATCAGTGTGAGACTGGAATACTGTCAGTGTTAGACTGGAACACTATCAGTGTGAGACTGGAACACTTTCAGTGTGGGGGCAGGAACACTATCAGTGTGAGACTGGAACACTATCAGTGTGAGACTGGAACACTATCAGTGTGAGACTGGAACACTATCAGTGTGAGAGTTGAACACTATCAGTGTGGGGACAGGAACAATGTCAGTGTGAAACAGGAACACTATCAGTGTGAGACTGGAACACTATCAGTGTGAGACTGGAACACTATCAGTGTGAGACTGGAACACTCTCAGTGTGAGACTGGAATACTGTCAGTGTTAGACTGGAACACTATCAGTGTGAGACAGGAACACTATCAGTGTGGGGACATGAACACTATCAGTGTGGGACTGGAACGCTATCAGTGTGGGGACTGGAACACTATCAGTGTGAGGCTGGAACACTATCAGTGTGAGACTGGAACACTATCAGTGTGGGGACTGGAACACTATCAGTGTGAGACTGGAACACTCTCAGTGTGAGACTGGAATGCTGTCAGTGTGAGACTGGAACACGATCAGTGTGCGACTGGAACACTATCAGTGTGGGGACATGAACACTATCAGTGTGGGACTGGAACACTATCAGTGTGGGGACAGGAACACCATCAGTGTGAGACTGGAACACTATCAGTGTGAGACTGGAATGCTATCAGTGTGAGACTGCAACACTTTCAGTGTGGGGGCAGGAACACTCTCAGTGTGAGACTGGAACACTCTCAGTGTGAGACTGGAACACTATCAGTGTGAGAGTTGAACACTATCAGTGTGGGGACAGGAACACTGTCAGTGTGAAACAGGAACACTATCAGTGTGAGACTGGAACACTATCAGTGTGAGACTGGAACACTATCAGTGTGGGGACTGGAACATTATCCGTGTGAGACTGGAACGCTATCAGTGTGAGACTGGAACACTATCAGTGTGCGACTGGAACACTATCAGTGTGGGGACATGAACACTATCAGTGTGGGACTGGAACACTATCAGTGTGGGGACAGGAACACCATCAGTGTGAGACTGGAACACTATCAGTGTGAGACTGGATTGCTATCAGTGTGAGACTCGAACACTATCAGAGAGGGGACTGCAACACTATCAGTGTTAGACCGAAACACTATCAATGTTAGACTGGAACACTATCAGTGTGAGAATGGAACACTATCAGTGTGAGACTGGAAAACTATCAGTGTGAGACTGGAACACTATCAGTGTGGGAACTGGAACACTATCAGTGTGAGACTGGAACACTATCACTGTGAGACTGGAACACTATCAGTGTGAGAGTTGAACACTATCAGTGTGGGGCCAGGAACACTGTCAGTGTGAAACAGGAACACTATCAGTGTGAGACTGGAACACTATCAGTGTGAGACAGGAACACTATCAGTGTGAGACTGGAACACTATCAGTGTGAGACTCGAACACTATCAGTGAGGGGACTGCAACACTATCAGTGTTAGACCGGAACACTATCAATGATAGACTGGAACACTATCAGTGTGAGAATGGAACACTATCAGTGTGAGACTGGAAAACTATCAGTGTGAGACTGGAACACTATCAGTGTGGGGACTGGAACACTATCAGTGTGAGACTGGAACACTATCAGTGTGAGACTGGAACACTCTCAGTGTGAGACTGGAATACTGTCAGTGTTAGACTGGAACACTATCAGTGTGAGACTGGAACACTTTCAGTGTGGGGGCAGGAACACTATCAGTGTGAGACTGGAACACTATCAGTGTGAGACTGGAACACTATCAGTGTGAGACTGGAACACTATCAGTGTGAGAGTTGAACACTATCAGTGTGGGGACTGGAACACTATCAGTGTGAGGCTGGAACACTATCAGTGTGAGACTGGAACACTATCAGTGTGGGGACTGGAACACTATCAGTGTGAGACTGGAACACTCTCAGTGTGAGACTGGAATGCTGTCAGTGTGAGACTGGAACACGATCAGTGTGCGACTGGAACACTATCAGTGTGGGGACATGAACACTATCAGTGTGGGACTGGAACACTATCAGTGTGGGGACAGGAACACCATCAGTGTGAGACTGGAACACTATCAGTGTGAGACTGGAATGCTATCAGTGTGAGACTGCAACACTTTCAGTGTGGGGGCAGGAACACTCTCAGTGTGAGACTGGAACACTCTCAGTGTGAGACTGGAACACTATCAGTGTGAGAGTTGAACACTATCAGTGTGGGGACAGGAACACTGTCAGTGTGAAACAGGAACACTATCAGTGTGAGACTGGAACACTATCAGTGTGAGACTGGAACACTATCAGTGTGGGGACTGGAACATTATCCGTATGAGACTGGAACGCTATCAGTGTGAGACTGGAACACTATCAGTGTGCGACTGGAACACTATCAGTGTGGGGACATGAACACTATCAGTGTGGGACTGGAACACTATCAGTGTGGGGACAGGAACACCATCAGTGTGAGACTGGAACACTATCAGTGTGAGACTGGATTGCTATCAGTGTGAGACTCGAACACTATCAGAGAGGGGACTGCAACACTATCAGTGTTAGACCGAAACACTATCAATGTTAGACTGGAACACTATCAGTGTGAGAATGGAACACTATCAGTGTGAGACTGGAAAACTATCAGTGTGAGACTGGAACACTATCAGTGTGGGGACTGGAACACTATCAGTGTGAGACTGGAACACTATCACTGTGAGACTGGAACACTATCAGTGTGAGAGTTGAACACTATCAGTGTGGGGACAGGAACACTGTCAGTGTGAAACAGGAACACTATCAGTGTGAGACTGGAACACTATCAGTGTGAGACTGGAACACTATCAGTGTGGGGACTGGAACATTATCCATGTGAGACTGGAACTCTATCAGTGTGAGACTGGAACACTATCAGTGTGAGACTGGAACACTACCAGTGTGGGGACTGGAACACTATCAGTGAGCGACAGGAACACTATCAGTGTGGGGACTGGAACACTATTAGTGTGGGGACTGGAACACTATCAGTGTGAGACTGGAACACTCTCAGTGTGAGACTGGAATGCTGTCAGTGTGAGACTGGAACACTATCAGTGTGAGACTGGAACATTATCCATGTGAGACTGGAACTCCATCAGTGTGAGACTGGAACACTATCAGTGTGAGACTGGAACACTACCAGTGTGGGGACTGGAACACTATCAGTGAGCGACAGGAACACTATCAGTGTGGGGACTGGAACACTATTAGTGTGGGGACTGGAACACTATCAGTGTGAGGCTGGAACACTATCAGTGTGAGACTGGAACACGATCAGTGTGGGGACTGGAACACTATCAGTGTGAGACTGGAACACTCTCAGTGTGAGACTGGAATGCTATCAGTGTGAGACTGGAACACTTTCAGTGTGGGGGCAGGAACACTCTCAGTGTGAGACTGGAACACTATCAGTGTGAGACTGGAACACTATCAGTGTGAAGCTGGAACACTATCAGTGTGAGACTGGAACACTATCAGTGTGAGACTGGAACACGATCAGTGTGGGGACTGGAACACTATCAGTGTGAGACTGGAACACTCTCAGTGTGAGACTGGAATGCTGTCAGTGTGAGACTGGAACACTATCAGTGTGAGACTGGAACATTATCCATGTGAGACTGGAACTCCATCAGTGTGAGACTGGAACACTATCAGTGTGAGACTGGAACACTACCAGTGTGGGGACTGGAACACGATCAGTGTGAGACTGGAACACTATCAGTGTGAGACTGGAACACTATCAGTGTGGGGACAGGAACACTATCAGTGTGAGACTGGAACACTATCAGTGTGAGACTGGAACACTGTCAGTGTTGCACTGGAACACTATCAGTGTGGGGACTGGAACACTATCAGTGTGAGACTGGAACACTATCAATGTGAGACTTGAACACTATCCGTGAGGTGACTGCAACACTATCAGTGTTAGACCGGAACACTATCAGTGTTAGACTGGAACACTATCAGTGTGAGACTGAAACACTATCAGTGTGAGGCTGGAACACTATCAGTGTGGGGACTGGAACATTATCTGTGTGAGACTGGAACACTATCAGTGTGAGACTGGAACACTATCAGTGTGAGGCTGGAACACTATCAGTGTGGGGACTGGAACATTATCTGTGTGATACTGGAACACTATCAGTGTGAGAATGGAACACTATCAGTGTGAGACTGGAAAACTATCAGTGTGAGACTGGAACACTATCAGTGTGGGGACTGGAACACTATCAGTGTGAGACTGGAACACTATCAGTGTGAGACTGGAACACTATCAGTGTGAGATTGGAACACTACCAGTGTGAGAGTTGAACACTATCAGTGTGGGGACAGGAACACTGTCAGTGTGAAACAGGAACACTATCAGTGTGAGACTGGAACACTATCAGTGTGAGACTGGAACACTATCAGTGTGGGGACTGGAACATTATCCGTGTGAGACTGGAACGCTATCAGTGTGAGACTGGAACACTATCAGTGTGAGACTGGAACACTACCAGTGTTGGGACTGGAACACTATCAGTGAGTGACAGGTACACTATCAGTGTGGGGACTGGAACACTATTAGTGTGGGGACTGGAACACTATCAGTGTGAGGCTGGAACACTATCAGTGTGAGACTGGAACACTATCAGTGTGGGGACTGGAACACTATCAGTGTGAGACTGGAACACTCTCAGTGTGAGACTGGAATGCTGTCAGTGTGAGACTGGAACACTATCAGTGTGAGACTGGAACACTATCAGTGTGGGGACATGAACACTATCAGTGAACGACTGGAAAACTATCAGTGTGGGACTGGAACACTATCAGTGTGGGGACAGGAACACCATCAGTGTGAGACTGGAACACTCTCAGTGTGAGACTGGAATGCTATCAGTGTGAGACTGGAACACTTTCAGTGTGGGGACTGGAACACTATCAGTGTGAGACTGGAACATTATCCATGTGAGACTGGAACTCCATCAGTGTGAGACTGGAACACTATCAGTGTGAGACTGGAACACTACCAGTGTGGGGACTGGAACACGATCAGTGTGAGACTGGAACACTATCAGTGTGAGACTGGAACACTATCAGTGTGGGGACAGGAACACTATCAGTGTGAGACTGGAACACTATCAGTGTGAGACTGGAACACTGTCAGTGTTGCACTGGAACACTATCAGTGTGGGGACTGGAACACTATCAGTGTGAGACTGGAACACTATCAATGTGAGACTTGAACACTATCCGTGAGGTGACTGCAACACTATCAGTGTTAGACCGGAACACTATCAGTGTTAGACTGGAACACTATCAGTGTGAGACTGAAACACTATCAGTGTGAGGCTGGAACACTATCAGTGTGGGGACTGGAACATTATCTGTGTGAGACTGGAACACTATCAGTGTGAGACTGGAACACTATCAGTGTGAGGCTGGAACACTATCAGTGTGGGGACTGGAACATTATCTGTGTGATACTGGAACACTATCAGTGTGAGAATGGAACACTATCAGTGTGAGACTGGAAAACTATCAGTGTGAGACTGGAACACTATCAGTGTGGGGACTGGAACACTATCAGTGTGAGACTGGAACACTATCAGTGTGAGACTGGAACACTATCAGTGTGAGATTGGAACACTACCAGTGTGAGAGTTGAACACTATCAGTGTGGGGACAGGAACACTGTCAGTGTGAAACAGGAACACTATCAGTGTGAGACTGGAACACTATCAGTGTGAGACTGGAACACTATCAGTGTGGGGACTGGAACATTATCCGTGTGAGACTGGAACGCTATCAGTGTGAGACTGGAACACTATCAGTGTGAGACTGGAACACTACCAGTGTTGGGACTGGAACACTATCAGTGAGTGACAGGTACACTATCAGTGTGGGGACTGGAACACTATTAGTGTGGGGACTGGAACACTATCAGTGTGAGGCTGGAACACTATCAGTGTGAGACTGGAACACTATCAGTGTGGGGACTGGAACACTATCAGTGTGAGACTGGAACACTCTCAGTGTGAGACTGGAATGCTGTCAGTGTGAGACTGGAACACTATCAGTGTGAGACTGGAACACTATCAGTGTGGGGACATGAACACTATCACTGTGAGACTGGAACACTATCAGTGTGGGGACAGGAACACTATCAGTGAACGACTGGAAAACTATCAGTGTGGGACTGGAACACTATCAGTGTGGGGACAGGAACACCATCAGTGTGAGACTGGAACACTCTCAGTGTGAGACTGGAATGCTATCAGTGTGAGACTGGAACACTTTCAGTGTGGGGGCAGGAACACTCTCAGTGTGAGACTGGAACACTATCAGTGTGAGACTGGAACACTCTCAGTGTGAGACTGGAACACTCTCAGTGTGAGACTGGAACACGATCAGTGTGAGACTGGAACACTATCAGTGTGAGACTGGAACACTATCAGTGTGGGGACAGGAACACTATCAGTGTGAGACTGGAACACTATCAGTGTGAGGCTGGAACACTATCAGTGTGGGGACAGGAACACTATCAGTGTGAGACTGGAACACTATCAGTGTGAGACTGGAATGCTATCATTGTGAGACTGGAATACTATCAGTGTGGGGACAGGAACACTATCAGTGTGAGACTGGAATGCTATCTGTGTGAGACTGGAACACTCTCAGTGTGAGAATGGAATGCTATCAGTGTGAGACTGGAACACTTTCAGTGTGGGGGCTGGAACACTATCAGTGTGAGACTGGAACACTATCAGTGTGAGACTGGAACACTCTCAGTGTGAGACTGGAATACTGTCAGTGTGAGACTGGAGCACGATCAGTGTGAGACTGGAACACTATCAGTGTGAGACTGGAACACTATCAGTGTGGGGACAGGAACACTATCAGTGTGAGACTGGAACACTATCAGTGTGAGACTGGAACACTATCAGTGTGGGGACTGGAACACTATTAGTGTGGGGACAGGAACACTATCAGTGAGCAACTGGAACACTATCAGTGTGAGACTGGAACACTATCAGTGTGAGACTGGAACACTATCAGTGTGAGACTGGAACACTATCAGTGTGGGGACTGGAACACTATTAGTGTGGGGACTGGAACACTATCAGTGTGAGGCTGGAACACTATCAGTGTGAGACTGGAACACTATCAGTGTGGGGACTGGAACACTATCAGTGTGAGACTGGAACACTCTCAGTGTGAGACTGGAATGCTGTCAGTGTGAGACTGGAACACTATCAGTGTGAGACTGGAACACTATCAGTGTGGGGACATGAACACTATCACTGTGAGACTGGAACACTATCAGTGTGGGGACAGGAACACTATCAGTGAACGACTGGAAAACTATCAGTGTGGGACTGGAACACTATCAGTGTGGGGACAGGAACACCATCAGTGTGAGACTGGAACACTCTCAGTGTGAGACTGGAATACTGTCAGTGTGAGACTGGAGCACGATCAGTGTGAGACTGGAACACTATCAGTGTGAGACTGGAACACTATCAGTGTGAGACTGGAACACTATCAGTGTGGGGACTGGAACACTATTAGTGTGGGGACAGGAACACTATCAGTGAGCAACTGGAACACTATCAGTGTGAGACTGGAACACTATCAGTGTGAGACTGGAACACTATCAGTGTGAGACTCGAACACTATCAGTGAGGGGACTGCAACACGATCAGTGTTAGACCGGAACACTATCAATTTTAGACTGGAACACTATCAGTGTGAGAATGGAACACTATCAGTGTGAGACTGGAATACTGTCAGTGTTAGACTGGAACACTATCAGTGTGAGAGTTGAACACTATCAGTGTGGGGACAGGAACACTGTCAGTGTGAAACAGGAACACTATCAGTGTGAGACTGGAACACTATCAGTGTGGGGACTGGAACATTATCTGTGTGAGACTGGAACGCTATCAGTGTGAGACTGGAACACTATCAGTGTGAAACTGGAATACTACCAGTGTGGGGACTGGAACACAATCAGTGAGCGACAGGAACACTATCAGTGTGGGGACTGGAACACTATTAGTGTGGGGACTGGAACACTATCAGTGTGAGGCTGGAACACTATCAGTGTGAGACTGGAACACTATCAGTGTGGGGGCATGAACACTATCACTGTGAGACTGGAACACTATCAATGTAGGGACAGGAACACTATCAGTGAGCAACTGGAACACTATCAGTGTGGGACTGGAACACTATCAGCGTGGGGACAGGAACACCATCAGTGTGAGACTGGAACACTCTCAGTGTGAGACTGGAATGCTATCAGTGTGAGACTGGAACACTTTCAGTGTGGGGGCAGGAACACTCTCAGTGTGAGACTGGAACACTATCAGTGTGAGACTGGAACACGATCAGTGTGAGGCTGGAACACTATCAGTGTGAGACTGGAACACTCTCAGTGTGAGACTGGAATACTGTCAGTGTGAGATTGGAACACGATCAGTGTGAGACTGGAACACTATCAGTGTGGGGACTGGAACACTATTAGTGTGGGGACAGGAACACTATCAGTGAGCGACTGGAACACTATCAGTGTGAGACTGGAACACTATCAGTGTGAGACCAGAACAATATCAGTGTGGGACTGGAACACTCTCAGTGCGAGACTGGAACACTGTCAGTGTTGCACTGGAACACTGTCAGTGTGGGGACTGGAACCCTCTCAGTGTGAGACTGGAATGCTATCAGTGTGGGACTGGAATGCTATCATTGTGAGACTGGAATACTATCAGTGTGGGGACAGGAACACTATCAGTGTGAGACTGGAATGCTATCTGTGTGAGACTGGAACACTCTCAGTGTGAGAATGGAATGCTATCAGTGTGAGACTGGAACACTTTCAGTGTGGGGGCAGGAACACTCTCAGTGTGAGAGTGGAACACTATCAGTGTGAGATTGGAACACTATCAGTGTGAGGCTGGAACACTATCAGTGTGAGACTGGAACACTCTCAGTGTGAGACTGGAATACTGTCAGTGTGAGACTGGAGCACGATCAGTGTGAGACTGGAACACTATCAGTGTGAGACTGGAACACTATCAGTGTGGGGACAGGAACACTATCAGTGTGAGACTGGAACACTATCAGTGTGAGACTGGAACACTATCAGTGTGGGGACTGGAACACTATTAGTGTAGGGACAGGAACACTATCAGTGAGCGACTGGAACACTATCAGTGTGAGACTGGAACACTATCAGTGTGAGACTGGAACACTGTCAGTGTTGCACTGGAACACTATCAGTGTGGGGACTGGAACACTATCAGTGTGAGACTGGAACACTATCAATGTGAGACTTGAACACTATCTGTGAGGTGACTGCAACACTATCAGTGTTACACCGGAACACTATCAGTGTGAGACTGGAACACTATCAGTGTGAGACTGGAACACTATCAGTGTGGGGACAGGAACACTATCAGTGAGCGACTGGAACACTATCCGTGTGAGAATGGAACACTATCAGTGTGAGACCAGAACAATATCAGTGTGGGACTGGAACACTCTCAGTGCGAGACTGGAACACTGTCAGTGTTGCACTGGAACACTGTCAGTGTGGGGACTGGAACCCTCTCAGTGTGAGACTGGAATGCTATCAGTGTGGGACTGGAATGCTATCATTGTGAGACTGGAATACTATCAGTGTGGGGACAGGAACACTATCAGTGTGAGACTGGAATGCTATCTGTGTGAGACTGGAACACTCTCAGTGTGAGAATGGAATGCTATCAGTGTGAGACTGGAACACTTTCAGTGTGGGGGCTGGAACACTATCAGTGTGAGACTGGAACACTATCAGTGTGAGACTGGAACACTATCAGTGTGAGACTGGAACACTGTCAGTGTTGCACTGGAACACTATCAGTGTGGGGACTGGAACACTATCAGTGTGAGACTGGAACACTATCAATGTGAGACTTGAACACTATCCGTGAGGTGACTGCAACACTATCAGTGTTAGACCGGAACACTATCAGTGTTAGACTGGAACACTATCAGTGTGAGACTGAAACACTATCAGTGTGAGGCTGGAACACTATCAGTGTGGGGACTGGAACATTATCTGTGTGAGACTGGAACACTATCAGTGTGAGACTGGAACACTATCAGTGTGAGGCTGGAACACTATCAGTGTGGGGACTGGAACATTATCTGTGTGATACTGGAACACTATCAGTGTGAGACTCGAACACTATCCGTGAGGGGACTGCAACACTATCAGTGTTACACCGGAACACTATCAGTGTGAGACTGGAACACTATCAGTGTGAGACTGGAACACTATCAGTGTGGGGACAGGAACACTATCAGTGAGCGACTGGAACACTATCCGTGTGAGAATGGAACACTATCAATGTGAGACTGGAACACTATCAGTTTGGGGACTGGAACACTATTAGTGTGGGGACAGGAACACTATCAGTGAGCGACTGGAACACTATCAGTGTGGGGACTGGAATACAATTAGTGTGGGGACAGGAACACTATCAGTGAGCGACTGGAACACTCTCAGTGTGGGACTGGAACACTATCAGTGTGGGGACTGGAGCACTATCAGTGTGGGGACAGGAAAAGAATCAGTGTGAGACGGTAACACTATCAGTGTGGGGACAGGAACACTATCAGTGTGAGACAGGAACACTATCAGTGTGAGACTGGAACACTATCAGTGTGAGACTCGAACACTATCAGTGAGGGGACTGCAACACTATCAGTGTTAGACCGGAACACCATCAATGTTAGACTGGAACACTATCAGTGTGAGACTGGAAAACTATCAGTGTGAGACTGGAACACTATCAGTGTGGGGACTGGAACACTATCAGTGTGAGACTGGAACACTATCAGTGTGAGACTGGAACACTATCAGTGTGAGATTGGAACACTACCAGTGTGAGAGTTGAACACTATCAGTCTGGGGACAGGAACACTGTCAGTGTGAAACAGGAACACTATCAGTGTGAGACTGGAACACTATCAGTGTGAGACTGGAACACTATCAGTGTGGGGACTGGAACATTATCCGTGTGAGACTGGAACGCTATCAGTGTGAGACTGGAACACTATCAGTGTGAGACTGGAACACTACCAGTGTTGGGACTGGAACACTATCAGTGAGTGACAGGTACACTATCAGTGTGGGGACTGGAACACTATTAGTGTGGGGACTGGAACACTATCAGTGTGAGGCTGGAACACTATCAGTGTGAGACTGGAACACTATCAGTGTGGGGACTGGAACACTATCAGTGTGAGACTGGAACACTCTCAGTGTGAGACTGGAATGCTGTCAGTGTGAGACTGGAACACTATCAGTGTGAGACTGGAACACTATCAGTGTGGGGACATGAACACTATCACTGTGAGACTGGAACACTATCAGTGTGGGGACAGGAACACTATCAGTGAACGACTGGAAAACTATCAGTGTGGGACTGGAACACTATCAGTGTGGGGACAGGAACACCATCAGTGTGAGACTGGAACACTCTCAGTGTGAGACTGGAATGCTATCAGTGTGAGACTGGAACACTTTCAGTGTGGGGGCAGGAACACTCTCAGTGTGGGGACAGGAACACTATCAGTGTGAGACTGGAACACTATCAGTGTGAGGCTGGAACACTATCAGTGTGAGACTGGAACACTATCAGTGTGAGACTGGAACACTATCAGTGTGAGACCAGAACAATATCAGTGTGGGACTGGAACACTCTCAGTGCGAGACTGGAACACTGTCAGTGTTGCACTGGAACACTATCAGTGTGGGGACTGGAACCCTCTCAGTGTGAGACTGGAATGCTATCAGTGTGGGACTGGAACACTATCAGTGTGTGACGAGAACACTATCAGTGTGGGGAGAGGAACACTATCAATGTGAGGCTGGAACACAATCAGTGTGAGACTGGAATGCTATCATTGTGAGACTGGAATACTATCAGTGTGGGGACAGGAACACTATCAGTGTGAGACTGGAATGCTATCTGTGTGAGACTGGAACACTATCAGTGTGAGACTGGAACACTTTCAGTGTGGGGGCAGGAACACTCTCAGTGTGAGACTGGAACACTATCAGTGTGAGACTGGAACACTATCAGTGTGAGGCTGGAACACTATCAGTGTGAGACTGGAACACTCTCAGTGTGAGACTGGAATACTGTCAGTGTGAGATTGGAACACGATCAGTGAGACTGGAACACTATCAGTGTGAGACTGGAACACTATCAGTGTGGGGACAGGAACACTATCAGTGTGAGACTGGAACACTATCAGTGTGAGACTGGAACACTATCAGTGTGGGGACTGGAACACTATTAGTGTAGGGACAGGAACACTATCAGTGAGCGACTGGAACACTATCAGTGTGAGACTGGAACACTATCAGTGTGAGACTGGAACACTGTCAGTGTTGCACTGGAACACTATCAGTGTGGGGACTGGAACACTATCAGTGTGAGACTGGAACACTATCAATGTGAGACTTGAACACTATCCGTGAGGTGACTGCAACACTATCAGTGTTAGACCGGAACACTATCAGTGTTAGACTGGAACACTATCAGTGTGAGACTGAAACACTATCAGTGTGAGGCTGGAACACTATCAGTGTGGGGACTGGAACATTATCTGTGTGAGACTGGAACACTATCAGTGTGAGACTGGAACACTATCAGTGTGAGGCTGGAACGCTATCAGTGTGGGGACTGGAACATTATCTGTGTGATACTGGAACACTATCAGTGTGAGACTCGAACACTATCCGTGAGGGGACTGCAACACTATCAGTGTTACACCGGAACACTATCAGTGTGAGACTGGAACACTATCAGTGTGAGACTGGAACACTATCAGTGTGGGGACAGGAACACTATCAGTGAGCGACTGGAACACTATCCGTGTGAGAATGGAACACTATCAATGTGAGACTGGAACACTATCAGTTTGGGGACTGGAACACTATTAGTGTGGGGACAGGAACACTATCAGTGAGCGACTGGAACACTATCAGTGTGGGGACTGGAATACAATTAGTGTGGGGACAGGAACACTATCAGTGAGCGACTGGAACACTCTCAGTGTGGGACTGGAACACTATCAGTGTGGGGACTGGAGCACTATCAGTGTGGGGACAGGAAAAGAATCAGTGTGAGACGGTAACACTATCAGTGTGGGGACAGGAACACTATCAGTGTGAGACAGGAACACTATCAGTGTGAGACTGGAACACTATCAGTGTGAGACTCGAACACTATCAGTGAGGGGACTGCAACACTATCAGTGTTAGACCGGAACACTATCAATGTTAGACTGGAACACTATCAGTGTGAGAATGGAACACTATCAGTGTGAGACTGGAAAACTATCAGTGTGAGACTGGAACACTATCAGTGTGGGGACTGGAACACTATCAGTGTGAGACTGGAACACTATCAGTGTGAGACTGGAACACTATCAGTGTGAGATTGGAACACTACCAGTGTGAGAGTTGAACACTATCAGTGTGGGGACAGGAACACTGTCAGTGTGAAACAGGAACACTATCAGTGTGAGACTGGAACACTATCAGTGTGAGACTGGAACACTATCAGTGTGGGGACTGGAACATTATCCGTGTGAGACTGGAACGCTATCAGTGTGAGACTGGAACACTATCAGTGTGAGACTGGAACACTACCAGTGTTGGGACTGGAACACTATCAGTGAGTGACAGGTACACTATCAGTGTGGGGACTGGAACACTATTAGTGTGGGGACTGGAACACTATCAGTGTGAGGCTGGAACACTATCAGTGTGAGACTGGAACACTATCAGTGTGGGGACTGGAACACTATCAGTGTGAGACTGGAACACTCTCAGTGTGAGACTGGAATGCTGTCAGTGTGAGACTGGAACACTATCAGTGTGAGACTGGAACACTATCAGTGTGGGGACATGAACACTATCACTGTGAGACTGGAACACTATCAGTGTGGGGACAGGAACACTATCAGTGAACGACTGGAAAACTATCAGTGTGGGACTGGAACACTATCAGTGTGGGGACAGGAACACCATCAGTGTGAGACTGGAACACTCTCAGTGTGAGACTGGAATGCTATCAGTGTGAGACTGGAACACTTTCAGTGTGGGGGCAGGAACACTCTCAGTGTGAGACTGGAACACTATCAGTGTGAGACTGGAACACTCTCAGTGTGAGACTGGAACACTCTCAGTGTGAGACTGGAACACGATCAGTGTGAGACTGGAACACTATCAGTGTGAGACTGGAACACTATCAGTGTGGGGACAGGAACACTATCAGTGTGAGACTGGAACACTATCAGTGTGAGGCTGGAACACTATCAGTGTGAGACTGGAACACTATCAGTGTGAGACCAGAACAATATCAGTGTGGGACTGGAACACTCTCAGTGCGAGACTGGAACACTGTCAGTGTTGCACTGGAACACTATCAGTGTGGGGACTGGAACCCTCTCAGTGTGAGACTGGAATGCTATCAGTGTGGGACTGGAACACTATCAGTGTGTGACGAGAACACTATCAGTGTGGGGAGAGGAACACTATCAATGTGAGACTGGAACACAATCAGTGTGAGACTGGAATGCTATCATTGTGAGACTGGAATACTATCAGTGTGGGGACAGGAACACTATCAGTGTGAGACTGGAATGCTATCTGTGTGAGACTGGAACACTATCAGTGTGAGACTGGAACACTTTCAGTGTGGGGGCAGGAACACTCTCAGTGTGAGACTGGAACACTATCAGTGTGAGACTGGAACACTATCAGTGTGAGGCTGGAACACTATCAGTGTGAGACTGGAACACTCTCAGTGTGAGACTGGAATACTGTCAGTGTGAGATTGGAACACGATCAGTGTGAGACTGGAACACTATCAGTGTGGGGACTGGAACACTATTAGTGTGGGGACAGGAACACTATCAGTGAGCGACTGGAACACTATCAGTGTGAGACTGGAACACTATCAGTGTGACACCAGAACAATATCAGTGTGGGACTGGAACACTCTCAGTGCGAGACTGGAACACTGTCAGTGTTGCACTGGAACACTATCAGTGTGGGGACTGGAACCCTCTCAGTGTGAGACTGGAATGCTATCAGTGTGGGACTGGAACACTATCAGTGTGTGACGAGAACACTATCAGTGTGGGGAGAGGAACACTATCAATGTGAGACTGGAACACAATCAGTGTGAGATTGGAATGCTATCATTGTGAGACTGGAATACTATAAGTGTGGGGACAGGAACACTATCAGTGTGAGACTGGAATGCTATCTGTGTGAGACTGGAACACTCTCAGTGTGAGAATGGAATGCTATCAGTGTGAGACTGGAACACTTTCAGTGTGGGGGCAGGAACACTCTCAGTGTGAGACTGGAACACTATCAGTGTGAGACTGGAACACTATCAGTGTGAGGCTGGAACACTATCAGTGTGAGACTGGAACACTCTCAGTGTGAGACTGGAATACTGTCAGTGTGAGACTGGAACACTGTCAGTGTTGCACTGGAACACTATCAGTGTGGGGACTGGAACACTATCAGTGTGGGGACTGGAACACTATCAGTGTGAGACTGGAACACTATCAATGTGAGACTTGAACACTATCCGTGAGGTGACTGCAACACTATCAGTGTTAGACCGGAACACTATCAGTGTTAGACTGGAACACTATCAGTGTGAGACTGGAACACTATCAGTGTGAGGCTGGAACACTCTCAGTGTGGGGACTGGAACATTATCTGTGTGAGACTGGAACACTATCAGTGTGAGACTGGAACACTATCAGTGTGAGGCTGGAACACTATCAGTGTGGGGACTGGAACATTATCTGTGTGATACTGGAACACTATCAGTGTGAGACTCGAACACTGTCCGTGAGGGGACTGCAACACTATCAGTGTTACACCGGAACACTATCAGTGTGAGACTGGAACACTATCAGTGTGGGCACAGGAACACTATCAGTGAGCGACTGGAACACTATCCGTGTGAGAATGGAACACTATCAATGTGAGACTGGAACACTATCAGTGTGGGGACTGGAACACTATTAGTGTGGGGACAGGAACACTATCAGTGAGCGACTGGAACACTATCAGTGTGGGGACTGGAATACAATTAGTGTGGGGACAGGAACACTATCAGTGAGCGACTGGAACACTCTCAGTGTGGGACTGGAACACTATCAGTGTGGGGACTGGAGCACTATCAGTGTGGGGACAGGAAAAGAATCAGTGTGAGACGGTAACACTATCAGTGTGGGGACAGGAACACTATCAGTGTGAGACAGGAACACTATCAGTGTGAGACTGGAACACTATCAGTGTGAGACTCGAACACTATCAGTGAGGGGACTGCAACACTATCAGTGTTAGACCGGAACACTATCAATGTTAGACTGGAACACTATCAGTGTGAGAATGGAACACTATCAGTGTGAGACTGGAAAACTATCAGTGTGAGACTGGAACACTATCAGTGTGGGGACTGGAACACTATCAGTGTGAGACTGGAACACTATCAGTGTGAGACTGGAACACTATCAGTGTGAGACTGGAACACTCTCAGTGTGAGACTGGAATACTGTCAGTGTTAGACTGGAACACTATCAGTGTGAGACTGGAACACTATCAGTGTGAGACTGGAACACTATCAGTGTGAGAGTTGAACACTATCAGTGTGGGGACAGGAACACTGTCAGTGTGAAACAGGAACACTATCAGTGTGAGACTGGAACACTATCAGTGTGAGACTGGAACACTATCAGTGTGGGGACTGGAACATTATCCGTGTGAGACTGGAACACTATCAGTGTGAGACTGGAACACTATCAGTGTGAGACTGGAACACTACCAGTGTGGGGACTGGAACACTATCAGTGAGTGACAGGAACACTATCAGTGTGGGGACTGGAACACTATTAGTGTGGGGACTGGAACACTATCAGTGTGAGGCTGGAACACGATCAGTGTGAGACTGGAAAACTATCAGTGTGGGGACTGGAACACTATCAGTGTGAGACTGGAACACTCTCAGTGTGAGACTGGAATGCTGTCAGTGTGAGACTGGAACACTATCAGTGTGAGACTGGAACACTATCAGTGTGGGGACATGAACACTATCACTGTGAGACTGGAACACTATCAGTGTGGGGACAGGAACACTATCAGTGAACGACTGGAAAACTATCAGTGTGGGACTGGAACACTATCAATGTGGGGACAGGAACACCATCAGTGTGAGACTGGAACACTCTCAGTGTGAGACTGGAATGCTATCAGTGTGAGACTGGAACACTTTCAGTGTGGGGGCAGGAACACTCTCAGTGTGAGACTGGAACACTATCAGTGTGAGACTGGAACACTATCAGTGTGAGACTGGAACACTCTCAGTGTGAGACTGGAATACTGTCAGTGTGAGACTGGAGCACGATCAGTGTGAGACTGGAACACTATCAGTGTGAGACTGGAACACTATCAGTGTGGGGACAGGAACACTATCAGTGTGAGACTGGAACACTATCAGTGTGAGACTGGAACACTATCAGTGAGCGACTGGAACACTATCAGTGTGGGGACTGGAATACAATTAGTGTGGGGACAGGAACACTATCAGTGAGCGACTGGAACACTCTCAGTGTGGGACTGGAACACTATCACTGTGGGGACTGGAGCACTATCAGTGTGGGGACAGGAAAAGAGTCAGTGTGAGACGGTAACACTATCAGTGTGGGGACAGGAACACTATCAGTGTGAGACAGGAACACTATCAGTGTGAGACTCGAACACTATCAGTGTGAGACTCGAACACTATCAGTGAGGGGACTGCAACACTATCAGTGTTAGACCGGAACACTATCATTGTTAGACTGGAACACTATCAGTGTGAGAATGGAACACTATCAGTGTGAGACTGGAAAACTATCAGTGTGAGACTGAAACACTATCAGTGTGGGGACTGGAACACTATCAGTGTGAGACTGGAACACTCTCAGTGTGAGACTGGAATACTGTCAGTGTTAGACTGGAACACTATCAGTGTGAGACTGGAACACTTTCGGTGTGGGGGCAGGAACACTATCAGTGTGAGACTGGAACACTATCAGTGTGAGACTGGAACACTATCAGTGTGAGAGTTGAACACTATCAGTGTGGGGACAGGAACACTGTCAGTGTGAAACAGGAACACTATCAGTGTGAGACTGGAACACTATCAGTGTGAGACTGGAACACTATCAGTGTGGGGACTGGAACATTATCCGTGTGAGACTGGAACGCTATCAGTGTGGGGACTGGAACACTATCAGTGTGAGACTGGAACACTATCAGTGTGGGGACTGGAACACTATTAGTGTGGGGACAGGAACACTATCAGTGAGCGACTGGAACACTATCAGTGTGGGGACTGGAATACAATTAGTGTGGGGACAGGAACACTATCAGTGAGCGACTGGAACACTCTCAGTGTGGGACTGGAACACTATCAGTGTGGGGACTGGAGCACTATCAGTGTGGGGACAGGAAAAGAATCAGTGTGCGACGGTAACACTATCAGTGTGGGGACAGGAACACTATCAGTGTGAGACAGGAACACTATCAGTGTGAGACTGGAACACTATCAGTGTGAGACTCGAACACTATCAGTGAGGGGACTGCAACACTATCAGTGTTAGACCGGAACACTATCAATGATAGACTGGAACACTATCAGTGTGAGAATGGAACACTATCAGTGTGAGACTGGAAAACTATCAGTGTGAGACTGGAACACTATCAGTGTGGGGACTGGAACACTATCAGTGTGAGACTGGAACACTATCAGTGTGAGACTGGAACACTCTCAGTGTGAGACTGGAATACTGTCAGTGTTAGACTGGAACACTATCAGTGTGAGACTGGAACACTTTCAGTGTGAGACTGGAACACTATCAGTGTGAGATTTGAACACTATCAGTGTGGGGACAGGAACACTGTCAGTGTGAAACAGGAACACTATCAGTGTGAGACTGGAACACTATCAGTGTGAGACTGGAACACTATCAGTGTGGGGACTGGAACATTATCCGTGTGAGACTGGAACGCTATCAGTGTGGGGACTGGAACACTATCAGTGTGGGGACTGGAATACAATTAGTGTGGGGACAGGAACACTATCAGTGAGCGACTGGAACACTCTCAGTGTGGGACTGGAACACTATCAGTGTGGGGACTGGAGCACTATCAGTGTGAGACTGGAACACTATCAGTGTGAGACTGGAACACTATCAGTGTGAGACTGGAACACTATCAGTGTGAGACTCGAACACTATCAGTGTGGGGACAGGAAAAGAATCAGTGTGCGACGGTAAAACTATCAGTGTGGGGACAGGAACACTATCAGTGTGAGACAGGAACACTATCAGTGTGAGACTGGAACACTATCAGTGTGAGACTCGAACACTATCAGTGAGGGGACTGCAACACTATCAGTGTTAGACCGGAACACTATCAATGATAGACTGGAACACTATCAGTGTGAGAATGGAACACTATCAGTGTGAGACTTGAAAAATATCAGTGTGAGACTGGAACACTATCAGTGTGGGGACTGGAACACTATCAGTGTGAGACTGGAACACTATCAGTGTGAGACTGGAACACTCTCAGTGTGAGACTGGAATACTGTCAGTGTTAGACTGGAACACTATCAGTGTGAGACTGGAACACTTTCAGTGTGGGGGCAGGAACACTATCAGTGTGAGACTGAAACACTATCAGTGTGAGACTGGAACACTATCAGTGTGAGAGTTGAACACTATCAGTGTGAGACTGGAACACTATCAGTGTGGGGACTGGAACACCATTAGTGTGGGGACAGGAACACTATCAGTGAGCGACTGGAACACTATCAGTGTGGGGACTGGAATACAATTAGTGTGGGGACAGGAACACTATCAGTGAGCGACTGGAACACTCTCAGTGTGGGACTGGAACACTATCAGTGTGGGGACTGGAGCACTATCAGTGTGAGACTGGAACACTATCAGTGTGAGACTCGAACACTATCAGTGAGGGGACTGCAACACTATCAGTGTTAGACCGGAACACTATCAATGATAGACTGGAACACTATCAGTGTGAGAATGGAACACTATCAGTGTGAGACTGGAACACTATCAGTGTGAGACTCGAACACTATCAGTGAGGGGACTGCAACACTATCAGTGTTAGACCGGAACACTATCAATGATAGACTGGAACACTATCAGTGTGAGAATGGAACACTATCAGTGTGAGACTGGAAAACTATCAGTGTGAGACTGGAACACTATCAGTGTGGGGACTGGAACACTATCAGTGTGAGACTGGAACACTATCAGTGTGAGACTGGAACACTCTCAGTGTGAGACTGGAATACTGTCAGTGTTAGACTGGAACATTATCAGTGTGAGACTGGAACACTTTCAGTGTGGGGGCAGGAACACTATCAGTGTGAGACTGGAACACTATCAGTGTGAGACTGGAACACTATCAGTGTGAGACTGGAACACTATCAGTGTGAGAGTTGAACACTATCAGTGTGGGGACAGGAACAATGTCAGTGTGAAACAGGAACACTATCAGTGTGAGACTGGAACACTATCAGTGTGAGACTGGAACACTATCAGTGTGAGACTGGAACACTCTCAGTGTGAGACTTGAAAACTGTCAGTGTTAGACTGGAACACTATCAGTGTGAGACAGGAACACTATCAGTGTGGGGACATAAACACTATCAGTGTGGGACTGGAACGCTATCAGTGTGGGGACTGGAACACTATCAGTGTGAGGCTGGAACACTATCAGTGTGAGACTGGAACACTATCAGTGTGGGGACTGGAACACTATCAGTGTGAGACTGGAACACTCTCAGTGTGAGACTGGAATGCTGTCAGTGTGAGACTGGAACACGATCAGTGTGCGACTGGAACACTATCAGTGTGGGGACATGAACACTATCAGTGTGGGACTGGAACACTATCAGTGTGGGGACAGGAACACCATCAGTGTGAGACTGGAACACTATCAGTGTGAGACTGGAATGCTATCAGTGTGAGACTGCAACACTTTCAGTGTGGGGGCAGGAACACTCTCAGTGTGAGACTGGAACACTCTCAGTGTGAGACTGGAACACTATCAGTGTAAGAGTTGAACACTATCAGTGTGGGGACAGGAACACTGTCAGTGTGAAACAGGAACACTATCAGTGTGAGACTGGAACACTATCAGTGTGAGACTGGAACACTATCAGTGTGGGGACTGGAACATTATCCGTATGAGACTGGAACGCTATCAGTGTGAGACTGGAACACTATCAGTGTGCGACTGGAACACTATCAGTGTGGGGACATGAACACTATCAGTGTGGGACTGGAACACTATCAGTGTGGGGACAGGAACACCATCAGTGTGAGACTGGAACACTATCAGTGTGAGACTGGATTGCTATCAGTGTGAGACTCGAACACTATCAGAGAGGGGACTGCAACACTATCAGTGTTAGACCGAAACACTATCAATGTTAGACTGGAACACTATCAGTGTGAGAATGGAACACTATCAGTGTGAGACTGGAAAACTATCAGTGTGAGACTGGAACACTATCAGTGTGGGGACTGGAACACTATCAGTGTGAGACTGGAACACTATCACTGTGAGACTGGAACACTATCAGTGTGAGAGTTGAACACTATCAGTGTGGGGACAGGAACACTGTCAGTGTGAAACAGGAACACTATCAGTGTGAGACTGGAACACTATCAGTGTGAGACTGGAACACTATCAGTGTGGGGACTGGAACATTATCCATGTGAGACTGGAACTCTATCAGTGTGAGACTGGAACACTATCAGTGTGAGACTGGAACACTACCAGTGTGGGGACTGGAACACTATCAGTGAGCGACAGGAACACTATCAGTGTGGGGACTGGAACACTATTAGTGTGGGGACTGGAACACTATCAGTGTGAGGCTGGAACACTATCAGTGTGAGACTGGAACACGATCAGTGTGGGGACTGGAACACTATCAGTGTGAGACTGGAACACTCTCAGTGTGAGACTGGAATGCTGTCAGTGTGAGACTGGAACACTATCAGTGTGAGACTGGAACATTATCCATGTGAGACTGGAACTCCATCAGTGTGAGACTGGAACACTATCAGTGTGAGACTGGAACACTACCAGTGTGGGGACTGGAACACTATCAGTGAGCGACAGGAACACTATCAGTGTGGGGACTGGAACACTATTAGTGTGGGGACTGGAACACTATCAGTGTGAGGCTGGAACACTATCAGTGTGAGACTGGAACACGATCAGTGTGGGGACTGGAACACTATCAGTGTGAGACTGGAACACTCTCAGTGTGAGACTGGAATGCTATCAGTGTGAGACTGGAACACTTTCAGTGTGGGGGCAGGAACACTCTCAGTGTGAGACTGGAACACTATCAGTGTGAGACTGGAACACTATCAGTGTGAAGCTGGAACACTATCAGTGTGAGACTGGAACACTCTCAGTGTGAGACTGGAATACTGTCAGTGTGAGATTGGAACACGATCAGTGTGAGACTGGAACACTATCAGTGTGGGGACTGGAACACTATTAGTGTGGGGACAGGAACACTATCAGTGAGCGACTGGAACACTATCAGTGTGAGACTGGAACACTATCAGTGTGAGACCAGAACAATATCAGTGTGGGACTGGAACACTCTCAGTGCGAGACTGGAACACTGTCAGTGTTGCACTGGAACACTATCAGTGTGGGGACTGGAACCCTCTCAGTGTGAGACTGGAATGCTATCAGTGTGGGACTGGAACACTATCAGTGTGTGACGAGAACACTATCAGTGTGGGGAGAGGAACACTATCAATGTGAGACTGGAACACAATCAGTGTGAGACTGGAATGCTATCATTGTGAGACTGGAATACTATCAGTGTGGGGACAGGAACACTATCAGTGTGAGACTGGAATGCTATCTGTGTGAGACTGGAACACTCTCAGTGTGAGAATGGAATGCTATCAGTGTGAGACTGGAACACTTTCAGTGTGGGGGCAGGAACACTCTCAGTGTGAGACTGGAACACTATCAGTGTGAGACTGGAACACTATCAGTGTGAGACTGGAACACTCTCAGTGTGAGACTGGAATACTGTCAGTGTGAGACTGGAGCACGATCAGTGTGAGACTGGAACACTATCAGTGTGAGACTGGAACACTATCAGTGTGGGGACAGGAACACTATCAGTGTGAGACTGGAACACTATCAGTGTGAGACTGGAACACTATCAGTGTGGGGACTGGAACACTGTTAGTGTGGGGACAGGAACACTATCAGTGAGCAACTGGAACACTATCAGTGTGAGACTGGAAAACTATCAGTGTGAGACTGGAACACTATCAGTGTGAGACTCGAACACTATCAGTGAGGGGACTGCAACACGATCAGTGTTAGACCGGAACACTATCAATTTTAGACTGGAACACTATCAGTGTGAGAATGGAACACTATCAGTGTGAGACTGGAAAACTATCAGTGTGAGACTGGAACACTATCAGTGTGGGGACTGGAACACTATCAGTGTGAGACTGGAACACTATCAGTGTGAGACTGGAACACTCTCAGTGTGAGACTGGAATACTGTCAGTGTTAGACTGGAACACTATCAGTGTGAGAGTTGAACACTATCAGTGTGGGGACAGGAACACTGTCAGTGTGAAACAGGAACACTATCAGTGTGAGACTGGAACACTATCAGTGTGTGGACTGGAACATTATCCGTGTGAGACTGGAACGCTATCAGTGTGAGACTGGAACAATATCAGTGTGAAACTGGAATACTACCAGTGTGGGGACTGGAACACAATCAGTGAGCGACAGGAACACTATCAGTGTGGGGACTGGAACACTATTAGTGTGGGGACTGGAACACTATCAGTGTGAGGCTGGAACACTATCAGTGTGAGACTGGAACACTATCAGTGTGAGACTGGAACACTATCAGTGTGAGAGTTGAACACTATCAGTGTGGGGACAGGAACACTGTCAGTGTGAAACAGGAACACTATCAGTGTGAGACTGGAACACTATCAGTGTGAGACTGGAACACTATCAGTGTGGGGACTGGAACATTATCCGTGTGAGACTGGAACGCTATCAGTGTGGGGACTGGAACACTATCAGTGTGAGACTGGAACACTATCAGTGTGGGGACAGGAACACTATTAGTGTGGGGACAGGAACACTATCAGTGAGCGACTGGAACACTATCAGTGTGGGGACTGGAATATAATTAGTGTGGGGACAGGAACACTATCAGTGAGCGACTGGAACACTCTCAGTGTGGGACTGGAACACTATCAGTGTGGGGACTGGAGCACTATCAGTGTGGGGACAGGAAAAGAATCAGTGTGCGACGGTAACACTATCAGTGTGGGGACAGGAACACTATCAGTGTGAGACAGGAACACTATCAGTGTGAGACTGGAACACTATCAGTGTGAGACTCGAACACTATCAGTGAGGGGACTGCAACACTATCAGTGTTAGACCGGAACACTATCAATGATAGACTGGAACACTATCAGTGTGAGAATGGAACACTATCAGTGTGAGACTGGAAAACTATCAGTGTGAGACTGGAACACTATCAGTGTGGGGACTGGAACACTATCAGTGTGAGACTGGAACACTATCAGTGTGAGACTGGAACTCTCTCAGTGTGAGACTGGAATACTGTCAGTGTTAGACTGGAACACTATCAGTGTGAGACTGGAACACTTTCAGTGTGAGACTGGAACACTATCAGTGTGAGATTTGAACACTATCAGTGTGGGGACAGGAACACTATCAGTGTGAAACAGGAACACTATCAGTGTGGGGACAGGAACACTATCAGTGTGAAACAGGAACACTATCAGTGTGAGACTGGAACACTATCAGTGTGAGACTGGAACACTATCAGTGTGGGGACTGGAACATTATCCGTGTGAGACTGGAACGCTATCAGTGTGGGGACTGGAACACTATCAGTGTGGGGACTGGAATACAATTAGTGTGGGGACAGGAACACTATCAGTGAGCGACTGGAACACTCTCAGTGTGGGACTGGAACACTATCAGTGTGGGGACTGGAGCACTATCAGTGTGGGGACAGGAAAAGAATCAGTGTGCGACGGTAAAACTATCAGTGTGGGGACAGGAACACTATCAGTGTGAGACAGGAACACTATCAGTGTGAGACTGGAACACTATCAGTGTGAGACTCGAACACTATCAGTGAGGGGACTGCAACACTATCAGTGTTAGACCGGAACACTATCAATGATAGACTGGAACACTATCAGTGTGAGAATGGAACACTATCAGTGTGAGACTTGAAAAATATCAGTGTGAGACTGGAACACTATCAGTGTGGGGACTGGAACACTATCAGTGTGAGACTGGAACACTATCAGTGTGAGACTGGAACACTCTCAGTGTGAGACTGGAATACTGTCAGTGTTAGACTGGAACACTATCAGTGTGAGACTGGAACACTTTCAGTGTGGGGGCAGGAACACTATCAGTGTGAGACTGGAACACTATCAGTGTGAGACTGGAACACTATCAGTGTGAGAGTTGAACACTATCAGTGTGGGGACAGGAACACTGTCAGTGTGAAACAGGAACACTATCAGTGTGAGACTGGAACACTATCAGTGTGAGACTGGAACACTATCAGTGTGGGGACTGGAACATTATCCGTGTGAGACTGGAACGCTATCAGTGTGGGGACTGGAACACTATCAGTGTGAGACTGGAACACTATCAGTGTGGGGACTGGAACACCATTAGTGTGGGGACAGGAACACTATCAGTGAGCGACTGGAACACTATCAGTGTGGGGACTGGAATACAATTAGTGTGGGGACAGGAACACTATCAGTGAGCGACTGGAACACTCTCAGTGTGGGACTGGAACACTATCAGTGTGGGGACTAGAGCACTATCAGTGTGGGGACAGGAAAAGAATCAGTGTGCGACGGTAACACTATCAGTGTGGGGACAGGAACACTATCAGTGTGAGACAGGAACACTATCAGTGTGAGACTGGAACACTATCAGTGTGAGACTCGAACACTATCAGTGAGGGGACTGCAACACTATCAGTGTTAGACCGGAACACTATCAATGATAGACTGGAACACTATCAGTGTGAGAATGGAACACTATCAGTGTGAGACTGGAAAACTATCAGTGTGAGACTGGAACACTATCAGTGTGGGGACTGGAACACTATCAGTGTGAGACTGGAACACTATCAGTGTGAGACTGGAACACTCTCAGTGTGAGACTGGAATACTGTCAGTGTTAGACTGGAACACTATCAGTGTGAGACTGGAACACTTTCAGTGTGGGGGCAGGAACACTATCAGTGTGAGACTGGAACACTATCAGTGTGAGACTGGAACACTATCAGTGTGAGACTGGAACACTATCAGTGTGAGACTGGAACACTATCAGTGTGAGACTGGAACACTCTCAGTGTGAGACTTGAAAACTGTCAGTGTTAGACTGGAACACTATCAGTGTGAGACAGGAACACTATCAGTGTGGGGACATGAACACTATCAGTGTGGGACTGGAACGCTATCAGTGTGGGGACTGGAACACTATCAGTGTGAGGCTGGAACACTATCAGTGTGAGACTGGAACACTATCAGTGTGGGGACTGGAACACTATCAGTGTGAGACTGGAACACTCTCAGTGTGAGACTGGAATGCTGTCAGTGTGAGACTGGAACACGATCAGTGTGCGACTGGAACACTATCAGTGTGGGGACATGAACACTATCAGTGTGGGACTGGAACACTATCAGTGTGGGGACAGGAACACCATCAGTGTGAGACTGGAACACTATCAGTGTGAGACTGGAATGCTATCAGTGTGAGACTGCAACACTTTCAGTGTGGGGGCAGGAACACTCTCAGTGTGAGACTGGAACACTCTCAGTGTGAGACTGGAACACTATCAGTGTGAGAGTTGAACACTATCAGTGTGGGGACAGGAACACTGTCAGTGTGAAACAGGAACACTATCAGTGTGAGACTGGAACACTATCAGTGTGAGACTGGAAAACTATCAGTGTGGGGACTGGAACATTATCCGTATGAGACTGGAACGCTATCAGTGTGAGACTGGAACACTATCAGTGTGCGACTGGAACACTATCAGTGTGGGGACATGAACACTATCAGTGTGGGACTGGAACACTATCAGTGTGGGGACAGGAACACCATCAGTGTGAGACTGGAACACTATCAGTGTGAGACTGGATTGCTATCAGTGTGAGACTCGAACACTATCAGAGAGGGGACTGCAACACTATCAGTGTTAGACCGAAACACTATCAATGTTAGACTGGAACACTATCAGTGTGAGAATGGAACACTATCAGTGTGAGACTGGAAAACTATCAGTGTGAGACTGGAACACTATCAGTGTGGGGACTGGAACACTATCAGTGTGAGACTGGAACACTATCACTGTGAGACTGGAACACTATCAGTGTGAGAGTTGAACACTATCAGTGTGGGGACAGGAACACTGTCAGTGTGAAACAGGAACACTATCAGTGTGAGACTGGAACACTATCAGTGTGAGACTGGAACACTATCAGTGTGGGGACTGGAACATTATCCATGTGAGACTGGAACTCTATCAGTGTGAGACTGGAACACTATCAGTGTGAGACTGGAACACTACCAGTGTGGGGACTGGAACACTATCAGTGAGCGACAGGAACACTATCAGTGTGGGGACTGGAACACTATTAGTGTGGGGACTGGAACACTATCAGTGTGAGGCTGGAACACTATCAGTGTGAGACTGGAACACGATCAGTGTGGGGACTGGAACACTATCAGTGTGAGACTGGAACACTCTCAGTGTGAGACTGGAATGCTGTCAGTGTGAGACTGGAACACAATCAGTGTGAGACTGGAACATTATCCATGTGAGACTGGAACTCCATCAGTGTGAGACTGGAACACTATCAGTGTGAGACTGGAACACTACCAGTGTGGGGACTGGAACACTATCAGTGAGCGACAGGAACACTATCAGTGTGGGGACTGGAACACTATTAGTGTGGGGACTGGAACACTATCAGTGTGAGGCTGGAACACTATCAGTGTGAGACTGGAACACGATCAGTGTGGGGACTGGAACACTATCAGTGTGAGACTGGAACACTCTCAGTGTGAGACTGGAATGCTATCAGTGTGAGACTGGAACACTTTCAGTGTGGGGGCAGGAACACTCTCAGTGTGAGACTGGAACACTATCAGTGTGAGACTGGAACACTATCAGTGTGAAGCTGGAACACTATCAGTGTGAGACTGGAACACTCTCAGTGTGAGACTGGAATACTGTCAGTGTGAGATTGGAACACGATCAGTGTGAGACTGGAACACTATCAGTGTGGGGACTGGAACACTATTAGTGTGGGGACAGGAACACTATCAGTGAGCGACTGGAACACTATCAGTGTGAGACTGGAACACTATCAGTGTGAGACCAGAACAATATCAGTGTGGGACTGGAACACTCTCAGTGCGAGACTGGAACACTGTCAGTGTTGCACTGGAACACTATCAGTGTGGGGACTGGAACCCTCTCAGTGTGAGACTGGAATGCTATCAGTGTGGGACTGGAACACTATCAGTGTGTGACGAGAACACTATCAGTGTGGGGAGAGGAACACTATCAATGTGAGACTGGAACACAATCAGTGTGAGACTGGAATGCTATCATTGTGAGACTGGAATACTATCAGTGTGGGGACAGGAACACTATCAGTGTGAGACTGGAATGCTATCTGTGTGAGACTGGAACACTCTCAGTGTGAGAATGGAATGCTATCAGTGTGAGACTGGAACACTTTCAGTGTGGGGGCAGGAACACTCTCAGTGTGAGACTGGAACACTATCAGTGTGAGACTGGAACACTATCAGTGTGAGACTGGAACACTCTCAGTGTGAGACTGGAATACTGTCAGTGTGAGACTGGAGCACGATCAGTGTGAGACTGGAACACTATCAGTGTGAGACTGGAACACTATCAGTGTGAGACTGGAACACTATCAGTGTGGGGACTGGAACACTATTAGTGTGGGGACAGGAACACTATCAGTGAGCAACTGGAACACTATCAGTGTGAGACTGGAACACTATCAGTGTGAGACTGGAACACTATCAGTGTGAGACTCGAACACCATCAGTGAGGGGACAGGAACACTATCAGTGAGCAACTGGAACACTATCAATTTTAGACTGGAACACTATCAGTGTGAGAATGGAACACTATCAGTGTGAGACTGGAAAACTATCAGTGTGAGACTGGAACACTATCAGTGTGGGGACTGGAACACTATCAGTGTGAGACTGGAACACTATCAGTGTGAGACTGGAACACTCTCAGTGTGAGACTGGAATACTGTCAGTGTTAGACTGGAACACTATCAGTGTGAGAGTTGAACACTATCAGTGTGGGGACAGGAACACTGTCAGTGTGAAACAGGAACACTATCAGTGTGAGACTGGAACACTATCAGTGTGGGGACTGGAACATTATCCGTGTGAGACTGGAACGCTATCAGTGTGAGACTGGAACACTATCAGTGTGAAACTGGAATACTACCAGTGTGGGGACTGGAACACAATCAGTGAGCGACAGGAACACTATCAGTGTGGGGACTGGAACACTATTAGTGTGGGGACTGGAACACTATCAGTGTGAGGCTGGAACACTATCAGTGTGAGACTGGAACACTATCAGTGTGGGGGCATGAACACTATCACTGTGAGACTGGAACACTATCAATGTAGGGACAGGAACACTATCAGTGAGCAACTGGAACACTATCAGTGTGGGACTGGAACACTATCAGCGTGGGGACAGGAACACCATCAGTGTGAGACTGGAACACTCTCAGTGTGAGACTGGAATGCTATCAGTGTGAGACTGGAACACTTTCAGTGTGGGGGCAGGAACACTCTCAGTGTGAGACTGGAACACTATCAGTGTGAGACTGGAACACGATCAGTGTGAGGCTGGAACACTATCAGTGTGAGACTGGAACACTCTCAGTGTGAGACTGGAATACTGTCAGTGTGAGATTGGAACACGATCAGTGTGAGACTGGAACACTATCAGTGTGGGGACTGGAACACTATTAGTGTGGGGACAGGAACACTATCAGTGAGCGACTGGAACACTATCAGTGTGAGACTGGAACACTATCAGTGTGAGACCAGAACAATATCAGTGTGGGACTGGAACACTCTCAGTGCGAGACTGGAACACTGTCAGTGTTGCACTGGAACACTGTCAGTGTGGGGACTGGAACCCTCTCAGTGTGAGACTGGAATGCTATCAGTGTGGGACTGGAATGCTATCATTGTGAGACTGGAATACTATCAGTGTGGGGACAGGAACACTATCAGTGTGAGACTGGAATGCTATCTGTGTGAGACTGGAACACTCTCAGTGTGAGAATGGAATGCTATCAGTGTGAGACTGGAACACTTTCAGTGTGGGGGCAGGAACACTCTCAGTGTGAGAGTGGAACACTATCAGTGTGAGACTGGAACACTATCAGTGTGAGGCTGGAACACTATCAGTGTGAGACTGGAACACTCTCAGTGTGAGACTGGAATACTGTCAGTGTGAGACTGGAGCACGATCAGTGTGAGACTGGAACACTATCAGTGTGAGACTGGAACACTATCAGTGTGGGGACAGGAACACTATCAGTGTGAGACTGGAACACTATCAGTGTGAGACTGGAACACTATCAGTGTGGGGACTGGAACACTATTAGTGTAGGGACAGGAACACTATCAGTGAGCGACTGGAACACTATCAGTGTGAGACTGGAACACTATCAGTGTGAGACTGGAACACTGTCAGTGTTGCACTGGAACACTATCATTGTGGGGACTGGAACACTATCAGTGTGAGACTGGAACACTATCAATGTGAGACTTGAACACTATCTGTGAGGTGACTGCAACACTATCAGTGTTACACCGGAACACTATCAGTGTGAGACTGGAACACTATCAGTGTGAGACTGGAACACTATCAGTGTGGGCACAGGAACACTATCAGTGAGCGACTGGAACACTATCCGTGTGAGAATGGAACACTATCAATGTGAGACTGGAACACTATCAGTTTGGGGACTGGAACACTATTAGTGTGGGGACAGGAACACTATCAGTGAGCGACTGGAACACTATCAGTGTGGGGACTGGAATACAATTAGTGTGGGGACAGGAACACTATCAGTGAGCGACTGGAACACTCTCAGTGTGGGACTGGAACACTATCAGTGTGGGGACTGGAGCACTATCAGTGTGGGGACAGGAAAAGAATCAGTGTGAGACGGTAACACTATCAGTGTGGGGACAGGAACACTATCAGTGTGAGACAGGAACACTATCAGTGTGAGACTGGAACACTATCAGTGTGAGACTCGAACACTATCAGTGAGGGGACTGCAACACTATCAGTGTTAGACCGGAACACTATCAATGTTAGACTGGAACACTATCAGTGTGAGAATGGAACACTATCAGTGTGAGACTGGAAAACTATCAGTGTGAGACTGGAACACTATCAGTGTGGGGACTGGAACACTATCAGTGTGAGACTGGAACACTATCAGTGTGAGACTGGAACACTATCAGTGTGAGATTGGAACACTACCAGTGTGAGAGTTGAACACTATCAGTGTGGGGACAGGAACACTGTCAGTGTGAAACAGGAACACTATCAGTGTGAGACTGGAACACTATCAGTGTGAGACTGGAACACTATCAGTGTGGGGACTGGAACATTATCCGTGTGAGACTGGAACGCTATCAGTGTGAGACTGGAACACTATCAGTGTGAGACTGGAACACTACCAGTGTTGGGACTGGAACACTATCAGTGAGTGACAGGTACACTATCAGTGTGGGGACTGGAACACTATTAGTGTGGGGACTGGAACACTATCAGTGTGAGGCTGGAACACTATCAGTGTGAGACTGGAACACTATCAGTGTGGGGACTGGAACACTATCAGTGTGAGACTGGAACACTCTCAGTGTGAGACTGGAATGCTGTCAGTGTGAGACTGGAACACTATCAGTGTGAGACTGGAACACTATCAGTGTGGGGACATGAACACTATCACTGTGAGACTGGAACACTATCAGTGTGGGGACAGGAACACTATCAGTGAACGACTGGAAAACTATCAGTGTGGGACTGGAACACTATCAGTGTGGGGACAGGAACACCATCAGTGTGAGACTGGAACACTCTCAGTGTGAGACTGGAATGCTATCAGTGTGAGACTGGAACACTTTCAGTGTGGGGGCAGGAACACTCTCAGTGTGAGACTGGAACACTATCAGTGTGAGACTGGAACACTCTCAGTGTGAGACTGGAACACTCTCAGTGTGAGACTGGAACACTCTCAGTGTGAGACTGGAACACTATCAGTGTGAGACTGGAACACTATCAGTGTGGGGACAGGAACACTATCAGTGTGAGACTGGAACACTATCAGTGTGAGGCTGGAACACTATCAGTGTGAGACTGGAACACTATCAGTGTGAGACTGGAACACTATCAGTGTGAGACCAGAACAATATCAGTGTGGGACTGGAACACTCTCAGTGCGAGACTGGAACACTGTCAGTGTTGCACTGGAACACTATCAGTGTGGGGACTGGAACCCTCTCAGTGTGAGACTGGAATGCTATCAGTGTGGGACTGGAACACTATCAGTGTGTGACGAGAACACTATCAGTGTGGGGAGAGGAACACTATCAATGTGAGACTGGAACACAATCAGTGTGAGACTGGAATGCTATCATTGTGAGACTGGAATACTATCAGTGTGGGGACAGGAACACTATCAGTGTGAGACTGGAATGCTATCTGTGTGAGACTGGAACACTATCAGTGTGAGACTGGAACACTTTCAGTGTGGGGGCAGGAACACTCTCAGTGTGAGACTGGAACACTATCAGTGTGAGACTGGAACACTATCAGTGTGAGGCTGGAACACTATCAGTGTGAGACTGGAACACTCTCAGTGTGAGACTGGAATACTGTCAGTGTGAGATTGGAACACGATCAGTGTGAGACTGGAACACTATCAGTGTGGGGACTGGAACACTATTAGTGTGGGGACAGGAACACTATCAGTGAGCGACTGGAACACTATCAGTGTGAGACTGGAACACTATCAGTGTGAGACCAGAACAATATCAGTGTGGGACTGGAACACTCTCAGTGCGAGACTGGAACACTGTCAGTGTTGCACTGGAACACTATCAGTGTGGGGACTGGAACCCTCTCAGTGTGAGACTGGAATGCTATCAGTGTGGGACTGGAACACTATCAGTGTGTGACGAGAACACTATCAGTGTGGGGAGAGGAACACTATCAATGTGAGACTGGAACACAATCAGTGTGAGATTGGAATGCTATCATTGTGAGACTGGAATACTATCAGTGTGGGGACAGGAACACTATCAGTGTGAGACTGGAATGCTATCTGTGTGAGACTGGAATACTCTCAGTGTGAGAATGGAATGCTATCAGTGTGAGACTGGAACACTTTCAGTGTGGGGGCAGGAACACTCTCAGTGTGAGACTGGAACACTATCAGTGTGAGACTGGAACACTATCAGTGTGAGGCTGGAACACTATCAGTGTGAGACTGGAACACTCTCAGTGTGAGACTGGAATACTGTCAGTGTGAGACTGGAACACTGTCAGTGTTGCACTGGAACACTATCAGTGTGGGGACTGGAACACTATCAGTGTGGGGACTGGAACACTATCAGTGTGAGACTGGAACACTATCAATGTGAGACTTGAACACTATCCGTGAGGTGACTGCAACACTATCAGTGTTAGACCGGAACACTATCAGTGTTAGACTGGAACACTATCAGTGTGAGACTGGAACACTATCAGTGTGAGGCTGGAACACTCTCAGTGTGGGGACTGGAACATTATCTGTGTGAGACTGGAACACTATCAGTGTGAGACTGGAACACTATCAGTGTGAGGCTGGAACACTATCAGTGTGGGGACTGGAACATTATCTGTGTGATACTGGAACACTATCAGTGTGAGACTCGAACACTATCCGTGAGGGGACTGCAACACTATCAGTGTTACACCGGAACACTATCAGTGTGAGACTGGAACACTATCAGTGTGGGCACAGGAACACTATCAGTGAGCGACTGGAACACTATCAGTGTGAGAATGGAACACTATCAATGTGAGACTGGAACACTATCAGTGTGGGGACTGGAACACTATTAGTGTGGGGACAGGAACACTATCAGTGAGCGACTGGAACACTATCAGTGTGGGGACTGGAATACAATTAGTGTGGGGACAGGAACACTATCAGTGAGCGACTGGAACACTCTCAGTGTGGGACTGGAACACTATCAGTGTGGGGACTGGAGCACTATCAGTGTGGGGACAGGAAAAGAATCAGTGTGAGACGGTAACACTATCAGTGTGGGGACAGGAACACTATCAGTGTGAGACAGGAACACTATCAGTGTGAGACTGGAACACTATCAGTGTGAGACTCGAACACTATCAGTGAGGGGACTGCAACACTATCAGTGTTAGACCGGAACACTATCAATGTTAGACTGGAACACTATCAGTGTGAGAATGGAACACTATCAGTGTGAGACTGGAAAACTATCAGTGTGAGACTGGAACACTATCAGTGTGGGGACTGGAACACTATCAGTGTGAGACTGGAACACTATCAGTGTGAGACTGGAACACTATCAGTGTGAGACTGGAACACTCTCAGTGTGAGACTGGAATACTGTCAGTGTTAGACTGGAACACTATCAGTGTGAGACTGGAACACTATCAGTGTGAGACTGGAACACTATCAGTGTGAGAGTTGAACACTATCAGTGTGGGGACAGGAACACTGTCAGTGTGAAACAGGAACACTATCAGTGTGAGACTGGAACACTATCAGTGTGAGACTGGAACACTATCAGTGTGGGGACTGGAACATTATCCGTGTGAGACTGGAACACTATCAGTGTGAGACTGGAACACTATCAGTGTGAGACTGGAACACTACCAGTGTGGGGACTGGAACACTATCAGTGAGTGACAGGAACACTATCAGTGTGGGGACTGGAACACTATTAGTGTGGGGACTGGAACACTATCAGTGTGAGGCTGGAACACTATCAGTGTGAGACTGGAAAACTATCAGTGTGGGGACTGGAACACTATCAGTGTGAGACTGGAACACTCTCAGTGTGAGACTGGAATGCTGTCAGTGTGAGACTGGAACACTATCAGTGTGAGACTGGAACACTATCAGTGTGGGGACATGAACACTATCACTGTGAGACTGGAACACTATCAGTGTGGGGACAGGAACACTATCAGTGAACGACTGGAAAACTATCAGTGTGGGACTGGAACACTATCAATGTGGGGACAGGAACACCATCAGTGTGAGACTGGAACACTCTCAGTGTGAGACTGGAATGCTATCAGTGTGAGACTGGAACACATTCAGTGTGGGGACAGGAACACTCTCAGTGTGAGACTGGAACACTATCAGTGTGAGACTGGAACACTATCAGTGTGAGACTGGAACACACTCAGTGTGAGACTGGAACACTCTCAGTGTGAGACTGGAACACTCTCAGTGTGAGACTGGAACACAATCAGTGTGAGACTGGAACACTATCAGTGTGAGACTGGAACACTATCAGTGTGGGGACAGGAACACTATCAGTGTGAGACTGGAACACTATCAGTGTGAGGCTGGAACACTATCAGTGTGAGACTGGAACACTATCAGTGTGAGACTGGAACACTCTCAGTGTGAGACTGGAATACTGTCAGTGTGAGACTGGAACACGATCAGTGTGAGACTGGAACACTATCAGTGTGGGGACAGGAACACTATCAGTGTGAGACAGGAACACTATCAGTGTGAGACTGGAACACTATCAGTTTGAGACTGGAACACTTTCAGTGTGGGGACTGGAACACTATTAGTGTGGGGACAGGAACGCTATCAGTGAGCGACTGGAACACTATCACTGTGAGACTGGAACACTATCAGTGTGGGGACTGGAACATTATCCGTGTGAGACTGGAACGCTATCAGTGTGAGACTGGAACACTATCAGTGTGAGACTGGAACACTACCAGTGTTGGGACTGGAACACTATCAGTGAGTGACAGGTACACTATCAGTGTGGGGACTGGAACACTATTAGTGTGGGGACTGGAACACTATCAGTGTGAGGCTGGAACACTATCAGTGTGAGACTGGAACACTATCAGTGTGGGGACTGGAACACTATCAGTGTGAGACTGGAACACTCTCAGTGTGAGACTGGAATGCTGTCAGTGTGAGACTGGAACACTATCAGTGTGAGACTGGAACACTATCAGTGTGGGGACATGAACACTATCACTGTGAGACTGGAACACTATCAGTGTGGGGACAGGAACACTATCAGTGAACGACTGGAAAACTATCAGTGTGGGACTGGAACACTATCAGTGTGGGGACAGGAACAACATCAGTGTGAGACTGGAACACTCTCAGTGTGAGACTGGAATGCTATCAGTGTGAGACTGGAACACTTTCAGTGTGGGGGCAGGAACACTCTCAGTGTGAGACTGGAACACTATCAGTGTGAGACTGGAACACTCTCAGTGTGAGACTGGAACACTCTCAGTGTGAGACTGGAACACGATCAGTGTGAGACTGGAACACTATCAGTGTGAGACTGGAACACTATCAGTGTGGGGACAGGAACACTATCAGTGTGAGACTGGAACACTATCAGTGTGAGGCTGGAACACTATCAGTGTGAGACTGGAACACTATCAGTGTGAGACTGGAACACTATCAGTGTGAGACCAGAACAATATCAGTGTGGGACTGGAACACTCTCAGTGCGAGACTGGAACACTGTCAGTGTTGCACTGGAACACTATCAGTGTGGGGACTGGAACCCTCTCAGTGTGAGACTGGAATGCTATCAGTGTGGGACTGGAACACTATCAGTGTGTGACGAGAACACTATCAGTGTGGGGAGAGGAACACTATCAATGTGAGACTGGAACACAATCAGTGTGAGACTGGAATGCTATCATTGTGAGACTGGAATACTATCAGTGTGGGGACAGGAACACTATCAGTGTGAGACTGGAATGCTATCTGTGTGAGACTGGAACACTATCAGTGTGAGACTGGAACACTTTCAGTGTGGGGGCAGGAACACTCTCAGTGTGAGACTGGAACACTATCAGTGTGAGACTGGAACACTATCAGTGTGAGGCTGGAACACTATCAGTGTGAGACTGGAACACTCTCAGTGTGAGACTGGAATACTGTCAGTGTGAGATTGGAACACGATCAGTGTGAGACTGGAACACTATCAGTGTGGGGACTGGAACACTATTAGTGTGGGGACAGGAACACTATCAGTGAGCGACTGGAACACTATCAGTGTGAGACTGGAACACTATCAGTGTGAGACCAGAACAATATCAGTGTGGGACTGGAACACTCTCAGTGCGAGACTGGAACACTGTCAGTGTTGCACTGGAACACTATCAGTGTGGGGACTGGAACCCTCTCAGTGTGAGACTGGAATGCTATCAGTGTGGGACTGGAACACTATCAGTGTGTGACGAGAACACTATCAGTGTGGGGAGAGGAACACTATCAATGTGAGACTGGAACACAATCAGTGTGAGATTGGAATGCTATCATTGTGAGACTGGAATACTATCAGTGTGGGGACAGGAACACTATCAGTGTGAGACTGGAATGCTATCTGTGTGAGACTGGAACACTCTCAGTGTGAGAATGGAATGCTATCAGTGTGAGACTGGAACACTTTCAGTGTGGGGGCAGGAACACTCTCAGTGTGAGACTGGAACACTATCAGTGTGAGACTGGAACACTATCAGTGTGAGGCTGGAACACTATCAGTGTGAGACTGGAACACTCTCAGTGTGAGACTGGAATACTGTCAGTGTGAGACTGGAACACTGTCAGTGTTGCACTGGAACACTATCAGTGTGGGGACTGGAACACTATCAGTGTGGGGACTGGAACACTATCAGTGTGAGACTGGAACACTATCAATGTGAGACTTGAACACTATCCGTGAGGTGACTGCAACACTATCAGTGTTAGACCGGAACACTATCAGTGTTAGACTGGAACACTATCAGTGTGAGACTGGAACACTATCAGTGTGAGGCTGGAACACTCTCAGTGTGGGGACTGGAACATTATCTGTGTGAGACTGGAACACTATCAGTGTGAGACTGGAACACTATCAGTGTGAGGCTGGAACACTATCAGTGTGGGGACTGGAACATTATCTGTGTGATACTGGAACACTATCAGTGTGAGACTCGAACACTATCCGTGAGGGGACTGCAACACTATCAGTGTTACACCGGAACACTATCAGTGTGAGACTGGAACACTATCAGTGTGGGCACAGGAACACTATCAGTGAGCGACTGGAACACTATCCGTGTGAGAATGGAACACTATCAATGTGAGACTGGAACACTATCAGTGTGGGGACTGGAACACTATTAGTGTGGGGACAGGAACACTATCAGTGAGCGACTGGAACACTATCAGTGTGGGGACTGGAATACAATTAGTGTGGGGACAGGAACACTATCAGTGAGCGACTGGAACACTCTCAGTGTGGGACTGGAACACTATCAGTGTGGGGACTGGAGCACTATCAGTGTGGGGACAGGAAAAGAATCAGTGTGAGACGGTAACACTATCAGTGTGGGGACAGGAACACTATCAGTGTGAGACAGGAACACTATCAGTGTGAGACTGGAACACTATCAGTGTGAGACTCGAACACTATCAGTGAGGGGACTGCAACACTATCAATGTTAGACCGGAACACTATCAATGTTAGACTGGAACACTATCAGTGTGAGAATGGAACACTATCAGTGTGAGACTGGAAAACTATCAGTGTGAGACTGGAACACTATCAGTGTGGGGACTGGAACACTATCAGTGTGAGACTGGAACACTATCAGTGTGAGACTGGAACACTATCAGTGTGAGACTGGAACACTCTCAGTGTGAGACTGGAATACTGTCAGTGTTAGACTGGAACACTATCAGTGTGAGACTGGAACACTATCAGTGTGAGACTGGAACACTATCAGTGTGAGAGTTGAACACTATCAGTGTGGGGACAGGAACACTGTCAGTGTGAAACAGGAACACTATCAGTGTGAGACTGGAACACTATCAGTGTGAGACTGGAACACTATCAGTGTGGGGACTGGAACATTATCCGTGTGAGACTGGAACACTATCAGTGTGAGACTGGAACACTATCAGTGTGAGACTGGAACACTACCAGTGTGGGGACTGGAACACTATCAGTGAGTGACAGGAACACTATCAGTGTGGGGACTGGAACACTATTAGTGTGGGGACTGGAACACTATCAGTGTGAGGCTGGAACACTATCAGTGTGAGACTGGAAAACTATCAGTGTGGGGACTGGAACACTATCAGTGTGAGACTGGAACACTCTCAGTGTGAGACTGGAATGCTGTCAGTGTGAGACTGGAACACTATCAGTGTGAGACTGGAACACTATCAGTGTGGGGACATGAACACTATCACTGTGAGACTGGAACACTATCAGTGTGGGGACAGGAACACTATCAGTGAACGACTGGAAAACTATCAGTGTGGGACTGGAACACTATCAATGTGGGGACAGGAACACCATCAGTGTGAGACTGGAACACTCTCAGTGTGAGACTGGAATGCTATCAGTGTGAGACTGGAACACATTCAGTGTGGGGACAGGAACACTCTCAGTGTGAGACTGGAACACTATCAGTGTGAGACTGGAACACTATCAGTGTGAGACTGGAACACACTCAGTGTGAGACTGGAACACTCTCAGTGTGAGACTGGAACACTCTCAGTGTGAGACTGGAACACAATCAGTGTGAGACTGGAACACTATCAGTGTGAGACTGGAACACTATCAGTGTGGGGACAGGAACACTATCAGTGTGAGACTGGAACACTATCAGTGTGAGGCTGGAACACTATCAGTGTGAGACTGGAACACTATCAGTGTGAGACTGGAACACTCTCAGTGTGAGACTGGAATACTGTCAGTGTGAGACTGGAACACGATCAGTGTGAGACTGGAACACTATCAGTGTGGGGACAGGAACATTATCAGTGTGAGACAGGAACACTATCAGTGTGAGACTGGAACACTATCAGTTTGAGACTGGAACACTTTCAGTGTGGGGACTGGAACACTATTAGTGTGGGGACAGGAACGCTATCAGTGAGCGACTGGAACACTATCACTGTGAGACTGGAACACTATCAGTGTGGGGACTGGAACATTATCCGTGTGAGACTGGAACGCTATCAGTGTGAGACTGGAACACTATCAGTGTGAGACTGGAACACTACCAGTGTTGGGACTGGAACACTATCAGTGAGTGACAGGTACACTATCAGTGTGGGGACTGGAACACTATTAGTGTGGGGACTGGAACACTATCAGTGTGAGGCTGGAACACTATCAGTGTGAGACTGGAACACTATCAGTGTGGGGACTGGAACACTATCAGTGTGAGACTGGAACACTCTCAGTGTGAGACTGGAATGCTGTCAGTGTGAGACTGGAACACTATCAGTGTGAGACTGGAACACTATCAGTGTGGGGACATGAACACTATCACTGTGAGACTGGAACACTATCAGTGTGGGGACAGGAACACTATCAGTGAACGACTGGAAAACTATCAGTGTGGGACTGGAACACTATCAGTGTGGGGACAGGAACAACATCAGTGTGAGACTGGAACACTCTCAGTGTGAGACTGGAATGCTATCAGTGTGAGACTGGAACACTTTCAGTGTGGGGGCAGGAACACTCTCAGTGTGAGACTGGAACACTATCAGTGTGAGACTGGAACACTCTCAGTGTGAGACTGGAACACTCTCAGTGTGAGACTGGAACACGATCAGTGTGAGACTGGAACACTATCAGTGTGAGACTGGAACACTATCAGTGTGGGGACAGGAACACTATCAGTGTGAGACTGGAACACTATCAGTGTGAGGCTGGAACACTATCAGTGTGAGACTGGAACACTATCAGTGTGAGACTGGAACACTATCAGTGTGAGACCAGAACAATATCAGTGTGGGACTGGAACACTCTCAGTGCGAGACTGGAACACTGTCAGTGTTGCACTGGAACACTATCAGTGTGGGGACTGGAACCCTCTCAGTGTGAGACTGGAATGCTATCAGTGTGGGACTGGAACACTATCAGTGTGTGACGAGAACACTATCAGTGTGGGGAGAGGAACACTATCAATGTGAGACTGGAACACAATCAGTGTGAGACTGGAATGCTATCATTGTGAGACTGGAATACTATCAGTGTGGGGACAGGAACACTATCAGTGTGAGACTGGAATGCTATCTGTGTGAGACTGGAACACTATCAGTGTGAGACTGGAACACTTTCAGTGTGGGGGCAGGAACACTCTCAGTGTGAGACTGGAACACTATCAGTGTGAGACTGGAACACTATCAGTGTGAGGCTGGAACACTATCAGTGTGAGACTGGAACACTCTCAGTGTGAGACTGGAATACTGTCAGTGTGAGATTGGAACACGATCAGTGTGAGACTGGAACACTATCAGTGTGGGGACTGGAACACTATTAGTGTGGGGACAGGAACACTATCAGTGAGCGACTGGAACACTATCAGTGTGAGACTGGAACACTATCAGTGTGAGACCAGAACAATATCAGTGTGGGACTGGAACACTCTCAGTGCGAGACTGGAACACTGTCAGTGTTGCACTGGAACACTATCAGTGTGGGGACTGGAACCCTCTCAGTGTGAGACTGGAATGCTATCAGTGTGGGACTGGAACACTATCAGTGTGTGACGAGAACACTATCAGTGTGGGGAGAGGAACACTATCAATGTGAGACTGGAACACAATCAGTGTGAGATTGGAATGCTATCATTGTGAGACTGGAATACTATCAGTGTGGGGACAGGAACACTATCAGTGTGAGACTGGAATGCTATCTGTGTGAGACTGGAACACTCTCAGTGTGAGAATGGAATGCTATCAGTGTGAGACTGGAACACTTTCAGTGTGGGGGCAGGAACACTCTCAGTGTGAGACTGGAACACTATCAGTGTGAGACTGGAACACTATCAGTGTGAGGCTGGAACACTATCAGTGTGAGACTGGAACACTCTCAGTGTGAGACTGGAATACTGTCAGTGTGAGACTGGAACACTGTCAGTGTTGCACTGGAACACTATCAGTGTGGGGACTGGAACACTATCAGTGTGGGGACTGGAACACTATCAGTGTGAGACTGGAACACTATCAATGTGAGACTTGAACACTATCCGTGAGGTGACTGCAACACTATCAGTGTTAGACCGGAACACTATCAGTGTTAGACTGGAACACTATCAGTGTGAGACTGGAACACTATCAGTGTGAGGCTGGAACACTCTCAGTGTGGGGACTGGAACATTATCTGTGTGAGACTGGAACACTATCAGTGTGAGACTGGAACACTATCAGTGTGAGGCTGGAACACTATCAGTGTGGGGACTGGAACATTATCTGTGTGATACTGGAACACTATCAGTGTGAGACTCGAACACTATCCGTGAGGGGACTGCAACACTATCAGTGTTACACCGGAACACTATCAGTGTGAGACTGGAACACTATCAGTGTGGGCACAGGAACACTATCAGTGAGCGACTGGAACACTATCCGTGTGAGAATGGAACACTATCAATGTGAGACTGGAACACTATCAGTGTGGGGACTGGAACACTATTAGTGTGGGGACAGGAACACTATCAGTGAGCGACTGGAACACTATCAGTGTGGGGACTGGAATACAATTAGTGTGGGGACAGGAACACTATCAGTGAGCGACTGGAACACTCTCAGTGTGGGACTGGAACACTATCAGTGTGGGGACTGGAGCACTATCAGTGTGGGGACAGGAAAAGAATCAGTGTGAGACGGTAACACTATCAGTGTGGGGACAGGAACACTATCAGTGTGAGACAGGAACACTATCAGTGTGAGACTGGAACACTATCAGTGTGAGACTCGAACACTATCAGTGAGGGGACTGCAACACTATCAATGTTAGACCGGAACACTATCAATGTTAGACTGGAACACTATCAGTGTGAGAATGGAACACTATCAGTGTGAGACTGGAAAACTATCAGTGTGAGACTGGAACACTATCAGTGTGGGGACTGGAACACTATCAGTGTGAGACTGGAACACTATCAGTGTGAGACTGGAACACTATCAGTGTGAGACTGGAACACTCTCAGTGTGAGACTGGAATACTGTCAGTGTTAGACTGGAACACTATCAGTGTGAGACTGGAACACTATCAGTGTGAGACTGGAACACTATCAGTGTGAGAGTTGAACACTATCAGTGTGGGGACAGGAACACTGTCAGTGTGAAACAGGAACACTATCAGTGTGAGACTGGAACACTATCAGTGTGAGACTGGAACACTATCAGTGTGGGGACTGGAACATTATCCGTGTGAGACTGGAACACTATCAGTGTGAGACTGGAACACTATCAGTGTGAGACTGGAACACTACCAGTGTGGGGACTGGAACACTATCAGTGAGTGACAGGAACACTATCAGTGTGGGGACTGGAACACTATTAGTGTGGGGACTGGAACACTATCAGTGTGAGGCTGGAACACTATCAGTGTGAGACTGGAAAACTATCAGTGTGGGGACTGGAACACTATCAGTGTGAGACTGGAACACTCTCAGTGTGAGACTGGAATGCTGTCAGTGTGAGACTGGAACACTATCAGTGTGAGACTGGAACACTATCAGTGTGGGGACATGAACACTATCACTGTGAGACTGGAACACTATCAGTGTGGGGACAGGAACACTATCAGTGAACGACTGGAAAACTATCAGTGTGGGACTGGAACACTATCAATGTGGGGACAGGAACACCATCAGTGTGAGACTGGAACACTCTCAGTGTGAGACTGGAATGCTATCAGTGTGAGACTGGAACACATTCAGTGTGGGGACAGGAACACTCTCAGTGTGAGACTGGAACACTATCAGTGTGAGACTGGAACACTATCAGTGTGAGACTGGAACACACTCAGTGTGAGACTGGAACACTCTCAGTGTGAGACTGGAACACTCTCAGTGTGAGACTGGAACACAATCAGTGTGAGACTGGAACACTATCAGTGTGAGACTGGAACACTATCAGTGTGGGGACAGGAACACTATCAGTGTGAGACTGGAACACTATCAGTGTGAGGCTGGAACACTATCAGTGTGAGACTGGAACACTATCAGTGTGAGACTGGAACACTCTCAGTGTGAGACTGGAATACTGTCAGTGTGAGACTGGAACACGATCAGTGTGAGACTGGAACACTATCAGTGTGGGGACAGGAACATTATCAGTGTGAGACAGGAACACTATCAGTGTGAGACTGGAACACTATCAGTTTGAGACTGGAACACTTTCAGTGTGGGGACTGGAACACTATTAGTGTGGGGACAGGAACGCTATCAGTGAGCGACTGGAACACTATCACTGTGAGACTGGAACACTATCAGTGTGGGGACTGGAACATTATCCGTGTGAGACTGGAACGCTATCAGTGTGAGACTGGAACACTATCAGTGTGAGACTGGAACACTACCAGTGTTGGGACTGGAACACTATCAGTGAGTGACAGGTACACTATCAGTGTGGGGACTGGAACACTATTAGTGTGGGGACTGGAACACTATCAGTGTGAGGCTGGAACACTATCAGTGTGAGACTGGAACACTATCAGTGTGGGGACTGGAACACTATCAGTGTGAGACTGGAACACTCTCAGTGTGAGACTGGAATGCTGTCAGTGTGAGACTGGAACACTATCAGTGTGAGACTGGAACACTATCAGTGTGGGGACATGAACACTATCACTGTGAGACTGGAACACTATCAGTGTGGGGACAGGAACACTATCAGTGAACGACTGGAAAACTATCAGTGTGGGACTGGAACACTATCAGTGTGGGGACAGGAACAACATCAGTGTGAGACTGGAACACTCTCAGTGTGAGACTGGAATGCTATCAGTGTGAGACTGGAACACTTTCAGTGTGGGGGCAGGAACACTCTCAGTGTGAGACTGGAACACTATCAGTGTGAGACTGGAACACTCTCAGTGTGAGACTGGAACACTCTCAGTGTGAGACTGGAACACGATCAGTGTGAGACTGGAACACTATCAGTGTGAGACTGGAACACTATCAGTGTGGGGACAGGAACACTATCAGTGTGAGACTGGAACACTATCAGTGTGAGGCTGGAACACTATCAGTGTGAGACTGGAACACTATCAGTGTGAGACTGGAACACTATCAGTGTGAGACCAGAACAATATCAGTGTGGGACTGGAACACTCTCAGTGCGAGACTGGAACACTGTCAGTGTTGCACTGGAACACTATCAGTGTGGGGACTGGAACCCTCTCAGTGTGAGACTGGAATGCTATCAGTGTGGGACTGGAACACTATCAGTGTGTGACGAGAACACTATCAGTGTGGGGAGAGGAACACTATCAATGTGAGACTGGAACACAATCAGTGTGAGACTGGAATGCTATCATTGTGAGACTGGAATACTATCAGTGTGGGGACAGGAACACTATCAGTGTGAGACTGGAATGCTATCTGTGTGAGACTGGAACACTATCAGTGTGAGACTGGAACACTTTCAGTGTGGGGGCAGGAACACTCTCAGTGTGAGACTGGAACACTATCAGTGTGAGACTGGAACACTATCAGTGTGAGGCTGGAACACTATCAGTGTGAGACTGGAACACTCTCAGTGTGAGACTGGAATACTGTCAGTGTGAGATTGGAACACGATCAGTGTGAGACTGGAACACTATCAGTGTGGGGACTGGAACACTATTAGTGTGGGGACAGGAACACTATCAGTGAGCGACTGGAACACTATCAGTGTGAGACTGGAACACTATCAGTGTGAGACCAGAACAATATCAGTGTGGGACTGGAACACTCTCAGTGCGAGACTGGAACACTGTCAGTGTTGCACTGGAACACTATCAGTGTGGGGACTGGAACCCTCTCAGTGTGAGACTGGAATGCTATCAGTGTGGGACTGGAACACTATCAGTGTGTGACGAGAACACTATCAGTGTGGGGAGAGGAACACTATCAATGTGAGACTGGAACACAATCAGTGTGAGATTGGAATGCTATCATTGTGAGACTGGAATACTATCAGTGTGGGGACAGGAACACTATCAGTGTGAGACTGGAATGCTATCTGTGTGAGACTGGAACACTCTCAGTGTGAGAATGGAATGCTATCAGTGTGAGACTGGAACACTTTCAGTGTGGGGGCAGGAACACTCTCAGTGTGAGACTGGAACACTATCAGTGTTAGACTGGAACACTATCAGTGTGAGGCTGGAACACTATCAGTGTGAGACTGGAACACTCTCAGTGTGAGACTGGAATACTGTCAGTGTGAGACTGGAACACTGTCAGTGTTGCACTGGAACACTATCAGTGTGGGGACTGGAACACTATCAGTGTGGGGACTGGAACACTATCAGTGTGAGACTGGAACACTATCAATGTGAGACTTGAACACTATCCGTGAGGTGACTGCAACACTATCAGTGTTAGACCGGAACACTATCAGTGTTAGACTGGAACACTATCAGTGTGAGACTGGAACACTATCAGTGTGAGGCTGGAACACTCTCAGTGTGGGGACTGGAACATTATCTGTGTGAGACTGGAACACTATCAGTGTGAGACTGGAACACTATCAGTGTGGGGACTGGAACATTATCTGTGTGATACTGGAACACTATCAGTGTGAGACTCGAACACTATCCGTGAGGGGACTGCAACACTATCAGTGTTACACCGGAACACTATCAGTGTGAGACTGGAACACTATCAGTGTGGGCACAGGAACACTATCAGTGAGCGACTGGAACACTATCCGTGTGAGAATGGAACACTATCAGTGTGAGAGTTGAACACTATCAGTGTGGGGACAGGAACACTGTCAGTGTGAAACAGGAACACTATCAGTGTGAGACTGGAACACTATCAGTGTGAGACTGGAACACTATCAGTGTGGGGACTGGAACATTATCCGTGTGAGACTGGAACACTATCAGTGTGAGACTGGAACACTATCAGTGTGAGACTGGAACACTACCAGTGTGGGGACTGGAACACTATCAGTGAGTGACAGGAACACTATCAGTGTGGGGACTGGAACACTATTAGTGTGGGGACTGGAACACTATCAGTGTGAGGCTGGAACACTATCAGTGTGAGACTGGAAAACTATCAGTGTGGGGACTGGAACACTATCAGTGTGAGACTGGAACACTCTCAGTGTGAGACTGGAATGCTGTCAGTGTGAGACTGGAACACTATCAGTGTGAGACTGGAACACTATCAGTGTGGGGACATGAACACTATCACTGTGAGACTGGAACACTATCAGTGTGGGGACAGGAACACTATCAGTGAACGACTGGAAAACTATCAGTGTGGGACTGGAACACTATCAATGTGGGGACAGGAACACCATCGGTGTGAGACTGGAACACTCTCAGTGTGAGACTGGAATGCTATCAGTGTGAGACTGGAACACTTTCAGTGTGGGGACAGGAACACTCTCAGTGTGAGACTGGAACACTATCAGTGTGAGACTGGAACACTATCAGTGTGAGACTGGAACACACTCAGTGTGAGACTGGAACACTCTCAGTGTGAGACTGGAACACGATCAGTGTGAGACTGGAACACTATCAGTGTGAGACTGGAACACTATCAGTGTGGGGACAGGAACACTATCAGTGTGAGACTGGAACACTATCAGTGTGAGGCTGGAACACTATCAGTGTGAGACTGGAACACTATCAGTGTGAGACTGGAACACTCTCAGTGTGAGACTGGAATACTGTCAGTGTGAGACTGGAACACGATCAGTGTGAGACTGGAACACTATCAGTGTGGGGACAGGAACACTATCAGTGTGAGACAGGAACACTATCAGTGTGAGACTGGAACACTATCAGTTTGAGACTGGAACACTTTCAGTGTGGGGACTGGAACACTATTAGTGTGGGGACAGGAACACTATCAGTGAGCGACTGGAACACTATCACTGTGAGACTGGAACACTATCAGTGTGAGACCAGAACAATATCAGTGTGGGACTGGAACACTATCAGTGTGGGGACATGAACACTATCACTGTGAGACTGGAACACTATCAGTGTGGGGACAGGAACACTATCAGTGAACGACTGGAAAACTATCAGTGTGGGACTGGAACACTATCAATGTGGGGACAGGAACACCATCGGTGTGAGACTGGAACACTCTCAGTGTGAGACTGGAATGCTATCAGTGTGAGACTGGAACACTTTCAGTGTGGGGACAGGAACACTCTCAGTGTGAGACTGGAACACTATCAGTGTGAGACTGGAACACTATCAGTGTGAGACTGGAACACACTCAGTGTGAGACTGGAACACTCTCAGTGTGAGACTGGAACACGATCAGTGTGAGACTGGAACACTATCAGTGTGAGACTGGAACACTATCAGTGTGGGGACAGGAACACTATCAGTGTGAGACTGGAACACTATCAGTGTGAGGCTGGAACACTATCAGTGTGAGACTGGAACACTATCAGTGTGAGACTGGAACACTCTCAGTGTGAGACTGGAATACTGTCAGTGTGAGACTGGAACACGATCAGTGTGAGACTGGAACACTATCAGTGTGGGGACAGGAACACTATCAGTGTGAGACTGGAACACTATCAGTGTGAGACTGGAACACTTTCAGTGTGGGGACTGGAACACTATTAGTGTGGGGACAGGAACACTATCAGTGAGCGACTGGAACACTATCACTGTGAGACTGGAACACTATCAGTGTGAGACCGGAACAATATCAGTGTGGGACTGGAACACTATCAGTGTGGGGACAGGAACACTATCAGTGAACGACTGGAAAACTATCAGTGTGGGACTGGAACACTATCAGTGTGGGGACAGGAACACCATCAGTGTGAGACTGGAACACTCTCAGTGTGAGACTGGAATGCTATCAGTGTGGGGACAGGAACACCATCAGTGTGAGACTGGAACACTCTCAGTGTGAGACTGGAATGCTATCAGTGTGAGACTGGAACACTATCAGTGTGGGGACAGGAACACTATCAGTGTGAGACTGGAACACTCTCAGTGTGAGACTGGAATGCTATCAGTGTGAGACTGGAACACTTTCAGTGTGGGGACAGGAACACTCTCAGTGTGAGACTGGAACACTATCAGTGTGAGACTGGAACACTATCAGTGTGGGGACATGAACACTATCACTGTGAGACTGGAACACTATCAGTGTGGGGACAGGAACACTATCAGTGAACGACTGGAAAACTATCAGTGTGGGACTGGAACACTATCAGTGTGAGACTGGAACACTCTCAGTGTGAGACTGGAATACTGTCAGTGTGAGACTGGAACACGATCAGTGTGAGACTGGAACACTATCAGTGTGAGACTGGAACACTATCAGTGTGGGGACAGGAACACTATCAGTGTGAGACTGGAACACTCTCAGTGTGAGACTGGAATGCTATCAGTGTGAGACTGGAACACTTTCAGTGTGGGGACAGGAACACTCTCAGTGTGAGACTGGAACACTATCAGTGTGAGACTGGAACACTATCAGTGTGAGACTGGAACACTCTCAGTGTGAGACTGGAACACTCTCAGTGTGAGACTGGAACACGATCAGTGTGAGACTGGAACACTATCAGTGTGAGACTGGAACACTATCAGTGTGGGGACAGGAACACTATCAGTGTGAGACTGGAACACTATCAGTGTGAGGCTGGAACACTATCAATGTGAGACTGGAACACTCTCAGTGTGAGACTGGAATACTGTCAGTGTGAGACTGGAACACGATCAGTGTGAGACTGGAACACTATCAGTGTGGGGACAGGAACACTATCAGTGTGAGACTGGAACACTATCAGTGTGAGACTGGAACACTTTCAGTGTGGGGACTGGAACACTATTAGTGTGGGGACAGGAACACTATCAGTGAGCGACTGGAACACTATCAGTGTGAGACTGGAACACTATCAGTGTGAGACCAGAACAATATCAGTGTGGGACTGGAACACTATCAGTGTGAAACTGGAACACTATCAGTGTGAGACTGGAACACTATCAGTGTGAGACCAGAACAATATCAGTGTGGGACTGGAACACTATCAGTGTGAAACTGGAACACTATTAGTGTGGGGACAGGAACACTATCAGTGAACGACTGGAACACGATCAGTGTGAGACTGGAACACTATCAGTGTGAGACTGGAACACTATCAGTGTGGGGACAGGAACACTATCAGTGTGAGACTGGAACACTATCAGTGTGAGGCTGGAACACTATCAGTGTGAGACTGGAACACTCTCAGTGTGAGACTGGAATACTGTCAGTGTGAGACTGGAACACGATCAGTGTGAGACTGGAACACTATCAGTGTGAGACTGGAACACTATCAGTGTGGGGACAGGAACACTATCAGTGTGAGACTGGAACACTATCAGTGTGAGACTGGAACACTTTCAGTGTGGGGACTGGAACACTATTAGTGTGGGGACAGGAACACTATCAGTGAGCGACTGGAACACTATCAGTGTGAGACTGGAACACTATCAGTGTGGGGACAGGAACACTATCAGTGAGCGACTGGAACACTATCAGTGTGAGACTGGAACACTATCAGTGTGAGACCAGAACAATATCAGTGTGGGACTGGAACACTATCAGTGTGGGGACAGGAACACTATCAGTGAACGACTGGAACACGATCAGTGTGAGACTGGAACACTATCAGTGTGAGACTGGAACACTATCAGTGTGGGGACAGGAACACTATCAGTGTGAGACTGGAACACTATCAGTGTGAGACTGGAACACTTTCAGTGTGGGGACTGGAACACTATTAGTGTGGGGACAGGAACACTATCAGTGAGCGACTGGAACACTATCAGTGTGAGACTGGAACACTATCAGTGTGGGGACATGAACACTATCACTGTGAGACTGGAACACTCTCAGTGTGGGGACAGGAACACTATCAGTGAACGACTGGAAAACTATCAGTGTGGGACTGGAACACTATCAGTGTGGGGACAGGAACACCATCAGTGTGAGACTGGAACACTCTCAGTGTGAGACTGGAATGCTATCAGTGTGAGACTGGAACACTTTCAGTGTGGGGGCAGGAACACTCTCAGTGTGAGACTGGAACACTCTCAGTGTGAGACTGGAACACTATCAGTGTGAGGCTGGAACACTATCAGTGTGAGACTGGAACACTATCAGTGTGGGGACTGGAACACTATCAGTGTGAGACTGGAACACTCTCAGTGTGAGACTGGAATGCTGTCAGTGTGAGACTGGAACACTATCAGTGTGAGACTGGAACACTATCAGTGTGGGGACATGAACACTATCACTGTGAGACTGGAACACTATCAGTGTGGGGACAGGAACACTATCAGTGAACGACTGGAAAACTATCAGTGTGGGACTGGAACACTATCACTGTGAGACTGGAACACTATCAGTGTGGGGACAGGAACACTATCAGTGAACGACTGGAAAACTATCAGTGTGGGACTGGAACACTATCAGTGTGGGGACAGGAACACCATCAGTGTGAGACTGGAACACTCTCAGTGTGAGACTGGAATGCTATCAGTGTGAGACTGGAACACTTTCAGTGTGGGGGCAGGAACACTCTCAGTGTGAGACTGGAACACTATCAGTGTGAGACTGGAACACTATCAGTGTGAGACTGGAACACTCTCAGTGTGAGACTGGAACACTCTCCGTGTGAGACTGGAACACGATCAGTGTGAGACTGGGACACTATCAGTGTGAGACTGGAACACTATCAGTGTGGGGACAGGAACACTATCAGTGTGAGACTGGAACACTATCAGTGTGAGACTGGAACACTTTCAGTGTGGGGACTGGAACACTATTAGTGTGGGGACAGGAACACTATCAGTGAGCGACTGGAACACTATCAGTGTGAGACTGGAACACTATCAGTGTGGGGACATGAACACTATCACTGTGAGACTGGAACACTATCAGTGTGGGGACAGGAACACTATCAGTGAACGACTGGAAAACTATCAGTGTGGGACTGGAACACTATCAGTGTGGGGACAGGAACACCATCAGTGTGAGACTGGAACACTCTCAGTGTGAGACTGGAATGCTATCAGTGTGAGACTGGAACACTTTCAGTGTGGGGGCAGGAACACTCTCAGTGTGAGACTGGAACACTATCAGTGTGAGACTGGAACACTATCAGTGTGAGGCTGGAACACTATCAGTGTGAGACTGGAACACTCTCAGTGTGAGACTGGAACACTCTCAGTGTGAGACTGGAACACTATCAGTGTGAGGCTGGAACACTATCAGTGTGAGACTGGAACACTCTCAGTGTGAGACTGGAATACTGTCAGTGTGAGACTGGAACACAATCAGTGTGAGACTGGAACACTCTCAGTGTGAGACTGGAACACTATCAGTGTGGGGACAGGAACACTATCAGTGTGAGACTGGAACACTTTCAGTGTGGGGACTGGAACACTATTAGTGTGGGGACAGGAACACTATCAGTGAGCGACTGGAACACTATCAGTGTGAGACTGGAACACTATCAGTGTGAGACCAGAACAATATCAGTGTGGGACTGGAACACTCTCAGTGCGAGACTGGAACACTGTCAGTGTTGCACTGGAACACTATCAGTGTGGGGACTGGAACCCTCTCAGTGTGAGACTGGAATGCTATCAGTGTGGGACTGGAACACTATCAGTGTGTGACGAGAACACTATCAGTGTGGGGAGAGGAACACTATCAATGTGAGACTGGAACACAATCAGTGTGAGACTGGAATGCTATCATTGTGAGACTGGAATACTATCAGTGTGGGGACAGGAACACTATCAGTGTGAGACTGGAATGCTATCTGTGTGAGACTGGAACACTATCAGTGTGGGGACAGGAACACTATCAGTGTGAAACTGGAACATTATCCGTGTGAGACTGGAACACTATCAGTGTGAGACTGGAACACTATCAGTGTGGGGACTGGAACACTATTAGTGTGGGGACAGGAACACTATCAGTGAGCGACTGGAACACTATCAGTGTGAGACTGGAACACTATGAGTGTGGGGACTGGAACACTATTAGTGTGGGGACATGAACACTATCAGTGAGCGACAGGAACACTATCAGTGTGGGGACTGGAACACTATTAGTGTGGGGACAGGAACACTATCAGTGAGCGACTGGAACACTATCAGTGTGGGGGCTGGAACACCATCAGTGTGAGACTGGAACACTATCAGTGTGAGACTGGAGCACTATCAGTGTGGGGACTGGAACACTATCAGTGTGAGGCTGGAACACTATCAGTGTGAGACTGGAACACTATCAGTGTGGGGACTGGAACACTATCAGTGTGAGACTGGAACACTATCAGTGTGAGACTGGAACACTCTCAGTGTGAGACTGGAATGCTGTCAGTGTGAGACTGGAACACTATCAGTGTGAGACTGGAACACTATCAGTGTGGGGACAGGAATACTATCAGTGTGAGACTGGAACACTATCAGTGTGAGACTGGAACACTATCAGTGTGGGCACTGGAACACTATTTGTGTGGGGACAGGAACACTATCAGTGAGCGACTGGAACACTATCAGTGTGAGACTGGAACACTATCAGTGTGAGACCAGAACAATATCAGTGTGGGGACTGGAACACTCTCAGTGTGAAACTGGAACACTATCAGTGTTGCACTGGAACACTATCAGTGTGTGACGAGAACACTATCAGTGTGAGACTTGAACACTATCAGTGTGGGGACAGAAACACTATCAGTATGAAACATGAAGACTATCAGTGTGAGACTGGAACACTATCAGTGTGGGGAGAGGAACACTATCAGTGTGTGACTGGAACACTATCTCTGTGGGGACCGGAACACTATCAGAGTGAGGAGAGGAAAACTCCCAGTGTGAGACTGGAACACTATCAGTGTGAGACTGGAACACTATAAGTGTGGGCCTGGAATACTATCAGTGTGAGACTGGAGCATTCTCAGTTTGATACTGGAACACTCGCAGTGAGACTGGAACACAATCAGTGTGGGAACTGGAACACGATCATTGTGAGACTGGAACACGATCAGTGTGTGACTGGAACACGATGAGTGTGGGGACTAGAACACTCTCAGTGAGGGGACTGGAACTCTTTCAGTGTGAGACTGGAACACTATCAGTGTGGAGACTGGAACCCTCTCAGTATGAGACTGGAACACTATCAGTGTGAGACTAGAACACTCTCAGTGAGGGGACCGGAACACTATCAGTGTGAGTCTGGAACAGTATCTGTGTGAGACTGGAACACTATCAGTGTGGGACTGGAACACTATCAGTGTGAGACTGGAACACTATCAGTGAGGGACAGGAACACTATCAGTGTGAGACTAGAACAATATCAGTGTGAGACTGGAACACTATCAGTGAGGAGACTGCAACACTATCAGTGTGAGACTGGAACACTATCAGTGTGAGACTAGAACACTATCAGTGTGGGGAGAGGAACACTATCAGTGTGTGACTGGAACACTATCTCTGTGGGGACCGGAACACTATCAGAGTGAGGAGAGGAAAACTCCCAGTGTGAGACTGGAACACTATCAGTGTGAGACTGGAACACTATAAGTGTGGGCCTGGAACAATATCTTTGTGAGACTAGAACACTATCAGTGTGAGACTGGAACACGATCAGTGTGAGACTGGAATACTATCAGTGTGAGACTGGAGCATTCTCAGTTTGATACTGGAACACTCGCAGTGAGACTGGAACACAATCAGTGTGGGAACTGGAACACGATCATTGTGAGACTGGAACACGATCAGTGTGTGACTGGAACACGATGAGTGTGGGGACTAGAACACTCTCAGTGAGGGGACTGGAACTCTTTCAGTGTGAGACTGGAACACTATCAGTGTGGAGACTGGAACCCTCTCAGTATGAGACTGGAACACTATCAGTGTGAGACTAGAACACTCTCAGTGAGGGGACCGGAACACTATCAGTGTGAGTCTTGAACACTATCAGTGTGGGACTGGAACACTCTCAGTGTGAGACTGGAACACTCTCAGTGTGAGACTGGAATACAATCAGAGTGAGACTGGAATACTATCAGTGTGAGACTGGAACACTATCAGTGTGGGGACAGGAACACTATCAATGTTGGGATAGGAACACTATCAGTGTGCAGACTGGAACAGTATCAGTGCTAGACCGGAGCACTATCAGTGTGAGACCGGGACACTATCAGTGTGAGACTGGAACACTATCAGTGAGGGGACTGCAACACTATCAGTGTGAGACTGGAACACTATCGGTGCGGGCACTGGAACACTATCAATGTGAAACAGGAACACTATCAGTGTGAGACTGGAACACTATCAGTGAGGGGCCTGCAACACTATCAGTGTGAGACTGGAACACTATCGGTGTGGGCACTGGAGCACTATCAGTGTGAGACGAGAACACTATCAGTGTGAGACTGGAACACTATCAGTGTGGGACTGGAACACTATCAATGTGGGACTGGAAAATTATCAGTGTGAGACTCCAACACTCTCATAGTGAGACTGGAATGCTATCAGTGTGAGACTGGAACACGATCAGTGTGAGACTGGAACACTCTCAGTGTGGGGACTGGTACACTATCAGTGTGGGACTGGAATACTATCAGTGTGAGACTGGAACACTATCAGTGTGGGACAGGAACACTATCAGTGTGAGACTGAACACTTTCAGTGTGGGATAGGAACACTCTCAGTGTGAGACCGGAACACTAGCAGTGTGTGACCAGAACACTATCAGTGTGAGACTGGAACACTGTCAGTGTGGGGACTGGAACATTATCAGTGCGGGGACTGGAACACGATCATTGTGAGACTGGAACACGATCAGTGTGTGACTGGAACACGATCAATGTGGGGACTGGAACACTACCAGTGTGGGGACTGGAACACTATCAGTATGGGGTCTGGAAAACTATCAGTGTGAGACTGGAACACTGCCAGTGTGGGGACTGGAACACTGCCAGTGTGGGGACTGGAACACTGCCAGTGTGGGGACTGGAACACTACCAGTGTGGGGACTGGAACACTATCAGTGTGGGGACTGGAACACTATCAGTGAGGGACAGGAACACTATCAGTGTGAGACTAGAACAATATCAGTGTGAGACTGGAAAACTATCAGTGAGGAGACTGCAACACTATCAGTGTGAGACTGGAACACTATCAGTGTGAGACTAGAACACTATCAGTGTGGGGAGAGGAACACTATCAGTGTGTGACTGGAACACTATCTCTGTGGCGACCGGAACACTATCAGAGTGAGGAGAGGAAAACTCCCAGTGTGAGACTGGAACACTATCAGTGTGAGACTGGAACACTATAAGTGTGGGCCTGGAACAATATCTTTGTGAGACTAGAACACTATCAGTGTGAGACTGGAACACGATCAGTGTGAGACTGGAATACTATCAGTGTGAGACTGGAGCATTCTCAGTTTGATACTGGAACACTCGCAGTGAGACTGGAACACAATCAGTGTGGGAACTGGAACACGATCATTGTGAGACTGGAACACGATCAGTGTGTGACTGGAACACGATGAGTGTGGGGACTAGAACACTCTCAGTGAGGGGACTGGAATTCTTTCAGTGTGAGACTGGAACACTATCAGTGTGGAGACTGGAACCCTCTCAGTATGAGACTGGAACACTATCAGTGTGAGACTAGAACACTCTCAGTGAGGGGACCGGAACACTATCAATGTGAGTCTTGAACACTATCAGTGTGGGACTGGAACACTCTCAGTGTGAGACTGGAACACTCTCAGTGTGAGACTGGAACACTCTCAGTGTGAGACTGGAATACTATCAGTGTGAGACTGGAACACTATCAGTGTGGGGACAGGAACACTATCAATGTTGGGACAGGAACACTATCAGTGTGCAGACTGGAACAGTATCAGTGCTAGACCGGAGCACTATCAGTGTGAGACCGGGACACTATCAGTGTGAGACTGGAACACTATCAGTGAGGGGACTGCAACACTATCAGTGTGAGACTGGAACACTATCGGTGCGGGCACTGGAACACTATCAATGTGAAACAGGAACACTATCAGTGTGAGACTGGAACACTATCAGTGAGGGGCCTGCAACACTATCAGTGTGAGACTGGAACACTATCGGTGTGGGCACTGGAGCACTATCAGTGTGAGACGAGAACACTATCAGTGTGAGACTGGAACACTATCAGTGTGGGACTGGAACACTATCAATGTGGGACTGGAAAATTATCAGTGTGAGACTCGAACACTCTCATAGTGAGACTGGAATGCTATCAGTGTGAGACTGGAACACGATCAGTGTGAGACTGGAACACTCTCAGTGTGGGGACTGGTACACTATCAGTGTGAGACTGAACACTTTCAGTGTGGGATAGGAACACTCTCAGTGTGAGACCGGAACACTAGCAGTGTGTGACCAGAACACTATCAGTGTGAGACTGGAACTCTATCAGTGTGAGACTGGAACACTGTCAGTGTGGGGACTGGAACATTATCAATGTGGGGACTGGAACACGATCATTGTGAGACTGGAACACGATCAGTGTGTGACTGGAACACGATCAATGTGGGGACTGGAACACTACCAGTGTGGGGACTGGAACACTATCAGTATGGGGTCTGGAAAACTATCAGTGTGAGACTGAAACACTATCAGTGTGAGACTGGAACACTATCAGAGTGAAACTGGAACACTATCAGTGTGGGGACTGGAACACTATCAGTGTGGGGACTGGAACAAAAAGATTTTTTCTGCATCGGCCTTTTCCACCTTTGAGGGACAAAAGTGTGAGGTCATCCACTTTGATTCTAAGAAAGATAGATCAGAGTATTTTCTAAATGGCGAGAAGCCAGGAACTGCGACAGAGCCGAGAGATATAGAGGAACACTATAAGTGTGGGCCTGGAACAATATCTTTGTGAGACTAGAACACTATCAGTGTGAGACTGGAACACGATCAGTGTGAGACTGGAATACTATCAGTGTGAGACTGGAGCATTCTCAGTTTGATACTGGAACACTCGCAGTGAGACTGGAACACAATCAGTGTGGGAACTGGAACACGATCATTGTGAGACTGGAACACGATCAGTGTGTGACTGGAACACGATGAGTGTGGGGACTAGAACACTCTCAGTGAGGGGACTGGAACTCTTTCAGTGTGAGACTGGAACACTATCAGTGTGGAGACTGGAACCCTCTCAGTATGAGACTGGAACACTATCAGTGTGAGACTAGAACACTCTCAGTGAGGGGACCGGAACACTATCAATGTGAGTCTTGAACACTATCAGTGTGGGACTGGAACACTCTCAGTGTGAGACTGGAACACTCTCAGTGTGAGACTGGAACACTCTCAGTGTGAGACTGGAACACTCTCAGTGTGAGACTGGAATACTATCAGTGTGAGACTGGAACACTATCAGTGTGGGGACAGGAACACTATCAATGTTGGGACAGGAACACTATCAGTGTGCAGACTGGAACAGTATCAGTGCTAGACCGGAGCACTATCAGTGTGAGACCGGGACACTATCAGTGTGAGACTGGAACACTATCAGTGAGGGGACTGCAACACTATCAGTGTGAGACTGGAACACTATCGGTGCGGGCACTGGAACACTATCAATGTGAAACAGGAACACTATCAGTGTGAGACTGGAACACTATCAGTGAGGGGCCTGCAACACTATCAGTGTGAGACTGGAACACTATCGGTGTGGGCACTGGAGCACTATCAGTGTGAGACGAGAACACTATCAGTGTGAGACTGGAACACTATCAGTGTGGGACTGGAACACTATCAATGTGGGACTGGAAAATTATCAGTGTGAGACTCGAACACTCTCATAGTGAGACTGGAATGCTATCAGTGTGAGACTGGAACACGATCAGTGTGAGACTGGAACACTCTCAGTGTGGGGACTGGTACACTATCAGTGTGAGACTGAACACTTTCAGTGTGGGATAGGAACACTCTCAGTGTGAGACCGGAACACTAGCAGTGTGTGACCAGAACACTATCAGTGTGAGACTGGAACTCTATCAGTGTGAGACTGGAACACTGTCAGTGTGGGGACTGGAACATTATCAATGTGGGGACTGGAACACGATCATTGTGAGACTGGAACACGATCAGTGTGTGACTGGAACACGATCAATGTGGGGACTGGAACACTACCAGTGTGGGGACTGGAACACTATCAGTATGGGGTCTGGAAAACTATCAGTGTGAGACTGGAACACTGCCAGTGTGGGGACTGGAACACTACCAGTGTGGGGACTGGAACACTATCAGTGTGGGGACTGGAACACTATCAGTGTGGGTACTGGAACACTATCAGTGTGAGGACTGGAACACTATCAGTGTGAGACTGGAACACTATCAGTGTGGGGACTGGAACACTATCAGCGTGAGACTGGAACACTCTCAGTGTGAAACTGGCACACTATCAATGTGAGACTGGCACACTATCGGTATGGCGAATGGAACACTATCAGTGTGGGAACAAGAACACTGTCAGTGTGAGACTGGAACACTTTCAGTGAGGCGACTGGAACACTTTTCGTGTGGGACTGGAGCACTATCAGTTTGGGGACTGGAACACTATCAGTGTGAGACTGAAACACTATCAGTGTGAGACTGGAACACTATCAGAGTGAAACTGGAACACTATCAGTGTGAGACTGGAACACTATCAGTGTGGGGACTGGAACAAAAAGATTTTTTCTGCATCGGCCTTTTCCACCTTTGAGGGACAAAAGTGTGAGGTCATCCACTTTGATTCTAAGAAAGATAGATCAGAGTATTTTCTAAATGGCGAGAAGCCAGGAACTGCGACAGAGCCGAGAGATATAGAGGTCCTTGTACAGAAATCAATAAAAACTACTGGACTGTTACAAAAAATAACTTCAAACTCTAATGGAATGTTAAACTTTTTCTCAAGGAGGCTGGAAATGAGGTGTGGAAGTTATGTTACCGTTGTATAAAGCTCTGGTTAGATCATATTTGGAGTACTGTATTCAGTTCTGGATACTGCCTCTCAGGAACAATGTATTCTCTTTGGAGGGGATGCAGCACAGAATCACTAGAATTATACCAAGGCTGCAAGGTTAAATGATGAGGACAGGTCGCATTGACTTGGATTGTATTCTCTTGAGTATAGAAGATTAAGCAGTAATCTAATTGAGGTGTTTAAGATGGTTAAATGATTTGAAAGTATAGAAAAGAAGAATCTATTTCTTTTGATGGGGGAGTCCAGAACAAGGGGGCATAAGCTTAAAAATTTGAGCTAAGCCACTCAGTGGTGATGTCAGAGTGCAAGTCTGCACACAAAGCATAGTGGAAATCTTGAACTCTCACCCAAAGTGGTGCTGAGGCTAGGCCAATTGAAAATGTAAAAATTCAGATTGATAGGTTTTTGTTCAGTAAGGGTGTTAAGTGATATGGAACGAAGGCGGCTAAATGGAGTTGAGATACAGACCAGCCATGAACTAATTGAATGTTGGTACAGACTCGAGGGGCTGAATGGTCTACTCCTGTTCCTATGATCTTGTGTTCCTAAGCTATTTCTTTTAGGTCAGATTGCTCCACTCCTCTTTCACATCTGAAGTCAATTCCTGTTAACAGCATGTTCAATTTTCAATAAAAAGTGAAAACCTAGCTCATAAAAGGAGAATGTTGCTTGGTGAATATGTTCAATGTGAATAATTTAACCACTTACATGTCTTATAAAGAAAAGAGACAGAAATTCCATTAATACAGCGCCTTTCACAACCTCTGGATGACTTGAAGTGCTTCACAGCCAATCAAGTACTTCTGAAGTTTAATCAATGTTGTAATATTGCCTTAGCTTTAAAAAGATTGCTTTTTGACCTATCTTTTCACTCTACTTCTAAAGCAACTTTTTCTTTTTATTCTCTACTGACATGTTCTTAGTTAATGTATCCCCTCGGTACCATTAAGAACCATAGTTACCCTGTGAATACACTGCTTGCGAGCTATTTCTTTTCTTTGTAACCAAGTCACTGATATATTCTCAGGTAACCAGCAATAACATTTGTCAGGAGTTCATTTCACAAGAATAAGATGGATCCAATTGGCATTTACACAGATTAACTATATAGTTCTTAATGGCAGCCAGGGGACACACTCCATAACGATTCCCCTGCCTGATGTCAGAAAAGTGCATTTAACTTGTGTCTGCTTGAATTAAATGTTAGACAGCCATAACTTCACCAAGGAGCCTTGATAAGAGGTTTATTCTGGTAGATGAAAGTGTTTCATCTTTCACTAAGTTGTAGAACTCATTGGGGGATAAGTTAGAATGAAAACACTTTCCTATAATTGTAATCTGCTGCAATAGGAATTGCTGTAATCAGGAATTGACTTTGTGTTGTTCCAGCTGATCTGACATTGTTTAGTTGGGGTAAATTGTTCTTAAGCCACCCTGTTAAGACAAGTAGCCTGTGAAATATGGTACAGTGCAGTAATTTTTCAAAATCAAAGCAACCTACATTAGATAGTTAATAGTTATACACTCGATATGTAGGCGAGTCTCTAAAATCACTTTACATTATTAATGGCAAAGTACAGGATTACAATTTCCTGCACATCAAATGTCACCAGCTTCAGTGGATTGTGGGGAAATGCTAAGTATAGAAATAATAGAATAGTTGAAATTACAACAGATAAGGAGGCCACTCAATACATCGTTCCTATACAGGAGCTAGCTCATCAATGGAGCTGTCTATTCTAATCCTATTTTCCTGACTTTTTCCCTCATACCCTTTATATTCTCCTGCAGAATCATACAAAAGTACAAGGAAGGCAATGCATTCAGACAAAGTGTTTCCCATATTGAGGGAGAGGATGTTGAATGGTGCGTCAACCAGCACCAGTCTCGTATACCCTGTGGCACTCAGGCATTGAAAGAAGAACTTGTAGTCATACAGTGCCTTTTACATCCTCAGGATGTACTGATGTGTTTCATAGCCAATGAATTGGCAAGGTCTACCTGCTATCTTAACCGGGAATGTTATATCAGATCTCTGTGCACATCTATCTTTTTCCAGCTGTTTTAAAAGGAAACAGAACTCATGATCCACCTTGTTTGAATCAGTTGTGCTGACTTTTCACATAAACACACATGCACAAACATAACCAGTCATGTCATATCTATTGACCGTCACCTACCTCCACCCAATGTCCCTGAGACTGCATCATAAGTACCACAGATGGGTCAGATTTATTGAGAGTATCTCTGTCCAGCAAAGCTTTGCAGGAAACACGTAGCTCCACCTTGGCTACACAGGGAGCTGTAACAACACCCAGTGGACTTGGAGACACCCTGCCTGTGAGCTCAGTCATCTCTGCACCAAGACCTGTCTGAGAACCCAGCAGCAAGGAAATGTTACTGGGAGGACCTTAACAAGAGACTGGATGAGCTCTTCACCAAGACACTAACACTAGAAAACCAGCACTGTGGATTTGTATTGGACGTTGCACCAAGGGCAACAGTTATAAAGCTGCTTGATGGTGTGAAGGTGATAGAGATTATTTTGGTGGAATCAATTTCTGTCCTTTCTAGGATCCTCCAATCCAGGCTTTGCTAATACTTTGATTCTTTCATCTTCAGTGTCCAAGAATAAACTAAAGGCAGTAAGCAATCCTTTTAGACAATGCAGCGCCAAAGCCCTCATCAAAAGCACCTGAAAACAAATCAAGCAAAAGTTTGTTGTAATAAATCTCACTTTCCATAGAGTTTTGAAATTTTTTAAGTCATTTAATTGAGATTAACAGTAACAACCACAGTACATTAACTGTAGTTTCTTCAATAAAGTCCATTCCTTCGGTAATTGTTTACATAATCTATTCAGTCCTGGTGTTAGATTTCAGAATATTTAAGCATCTAATTTGTTTTAGCTGGAAAAACTAAAATAAGCAAAGGAAATAAATAAGAGAAATAATGAAAAAAGAAGATAACACTGGCATTAACGTTAACAAAACTAGAAAAAAGACAAATAACCCCATTTAAGCAAATGTCTTCCATGTGTCATTCTGAAACATAGTTGACTATCTAGATGAATAAATGTTTGATGTTTCTGTTGTGAGATTAATACTATATACACTCAATCATTGCTTTCATCAGACCACTTCCTGCATTCATTTTGATATATAGAATTCCAACGCGTAAAATTACCTCCCATTTGCTTCCGTTGTATAGAACTCCAAACACAAATCATTTCCCATTAATTCCTGTTATCTATATTTACAATGTATCAAGTCATCCACCTTAATTTCCTATTATCTATATTTTCAAGGTATCAAATTATATTTAATTCATTGTCATTATCTAATTTTCTTCAGATATTAAAGTTTTGCGGTCCTTGCTCTTCAGATGGCGCACTGCAAATGTCACACTACAACTATCACACTTCAGACATCGCAATGTGCTACAAATACAAAACAAAAAATACTGTCATTTCCTCTTGGTTTTTCCGACATAAGGGAGGACCCAAAGATTTAAATTCATCTATCAATCTACAATATGCTTCAAAAGAATTAGTCTATAATTAACCACAAGACATCCCTATTTACGGTTATTAGATTGTGTAGCCTTAAAAGTACACAAATCCACCTTAATAACAATAATATTGTGCATTGCATGGTATAATGCTCCTATCCCTATAAAAATATAATCTCTAATTTACTGTGAGCAGGCCAGAGCAATGCCAGGAGAGATTCACTAGTAAGGATATAAACTGGTGAATAAAAACAGCAATTCAGTCTTTCAAGCTAATTCCTGTCAGTCTGTAAACAAATTTGTCTTATAATGCACTCTAGCCCATTTAATCTCCTGATGGGAGTGATAAATCAGAGGTAAAACTTCATAGAAGGTTGTGCGGTTCATCCCTGACCTCTGAAGGCAATCAAACAAAGCTCCAGGATATAAACCAATATGATTAAACACTAATCGGCTGCAGGCACTAATGACAGTTCCATGGTCCCAGTGATCATCTAGTTCTATACTGATCCAGCTTTTTATATTAAAAAGCCAACTGACCTAACATTAATTACTTTTGCTAGTATCAGTCCATATGTCCATTACTTGGTGAAAACAGTGTTTGCCAATCTTTAATCTTTTTTCAAAACTTGTTAATGTTGTACCTGTCCTCTATTGTTACAAAGATGGGAGGAAAAGCAATGTGTGAGGAGGACACAAAAAATCTGCAAAAGGACATACAGACTAAGTGAATGGGCAAAAATTTGGCAGATGGAGTATAATGTTGGAAAATGTGAGGTCATACACTTTGGCAGAAAAAAATCAAAGAGCAAGTTATTATTTAAATGGAGAAAGATTGCAAAGTGCCGCAGTACAGCAGGACCTGTGGGGTACTTGTGCATGAAACACAAAAGGATAGTATGCAGGCACAGCAAGTGATCAGAAAGGCCAATAGTATCTTGGCCTTTATTGCAAAGGGGATGGAGTAAAAAAAAGCAGGGAAGTCTTGCTACAGCTATATAAGGTATTGGTGAGGCCACACCTGGAATACTGCGTGCAGTTTTCGTTTCCATATTTACGAAAGGATATACTTGCTTTGGAGGCAGTTCAGAGAAGGTTCACTAGGTTGATTCCGGGGATCAGGGGTTTGACTTATTAGGGAAGGTTGAGTAGGTTGGGCCTCTACTCATTGGAATTCAGAAGAATGAGAGGTGATCTTATCGAAACATATAAGATTATGAGGGAGCTTGACAAGGTGGATGCAGAGAGGATGTTTCCACTGATGGGGGAGACTAGAACTAGAGGGCATGATCTTAGAATAAGGGACTGCTCATTTAAAACAGAGATGAGGAGAAATTTCTTCTCTCAGTGGGTTGTAAATCTGTGGAATTCGCTGTCTCAGAGAGCTGTGGAATCTGGGACATTGAATAAATTTAAGACAGAAATAGACAGTTTCTTAAACGATAAGGGGATAAGGGGTTATGGGGAGCAGGCGGGGAAGTGGAGCTGAGTCCATGATCAGATCAGCCATGATCTTATTGAATGACGAAGCAGGCTTAAGGGGCCGTATGGCCTGCTCCTATTTCTTATGTTCTTATGTTCTTATTGTTGTAAGTGCAATCTAAGCTAAATGTATTACATTATCCATGTTCTCACCATTTTAAAGATCTTCTCCCCTCACAATCGTTTGGAGACACTCTTCATAACTAAGTTCTAAGTCTCAGATCATCAATTTTGTTCTTCCCTGAATCTAAACCAATCCATCAATGTAATTTTGAAGGTTTCATGCCAAGTACTCCACACTATTCTATGTCTGATATGATCAATGACTAGCACAAAGTTAAAGTGAATGTTTCTACTTTTGGTCAACTCCCTGTGATGCATTCCTATACATGATAAATGTTGCCGATAAAGTCTCACATTAACTAGGTTCTTTCAGTGAATGATCAACAATCGTACAGAAATCCTTTTCCATATTAGCTAATTTGGAAATGAGCATATGGCTCACAATTCTTCTCTATCCATACACATTACACTAATACAAATTAAAATGAATCTGCCATTCCTTAATTTTAGATTTTGATATGTCCATCCAATTTTCTTATTATTGAACAACTGGTTGGCTTGCTGGGCCATTTCAGGGGGCATTAATTAGTAAATAATATAGTGTTGGTCTGGAGTCAACTGTAGGCCAGGCCAGGTAAGATATTTGTTTTTATGACAATCCATAAGCTTTCATTTTTTTTCAGATTATCAGATTTACTGATTTCAATTTCATAATTTGCCACAGTGGGATTTGAACTTGTGATGACTGAGTAGCTTGTTCAGTATTATAATCACTAGGCTACCCTATCCTTTAAAGAGTAGGGAGTTCTGGCCAATATTCCTGCTAATGCCAATAAAACAGATAAACTGAATGTTTCTGTCACTTGCTTCTTGTGGGACTTTGCTGAGTGCAAATTGAATGTAATTTATTGGAGGTGACATGCTTTGTGATGTCCTGAGGATGTATATGGTGGTATTTTAATTCTATAATAGACTTTCTCGCAACACAAGAAAGCTTTCTCGATATGCAACTTAAAATTTTAAATATTATTAGAAAACTTATTAATAAGTGCATTAATTTAATACAATTTACAAATACATTAAGATTCATTAGAAAATAAGCTATTCTGTTTAATTCTGCAATTTTCAGTCCTCTATGGAACTTGATGGATAGGAATTATATTGTGAGCATAAATGTATTGGCAGGTTATGCAAATTAAATCTTTCTTTCTTTCTTGGCTTTCTTGGTTAAGAAATAGACTTCATTGTAATACAAAATGATAGTTCCTATTACTTCCAAATGTTAGAGTATTTTCTGTATGCTATTTGTATGGCTTATTTATGCTTTATACTAATAACTTAAGAAGGGTGGGTGAGATAAACCAGGAAAGTCTAACATCTGTTGTGGGGAAGTTACTAGAAACTATTATTAGGGACAG